>NC_068938.1:32420077-32720077 GCF_016801865.2 Culex pipiens pallens | reverse complement strand
GTAGATTTGTAAAGTACATTAAATTTCCCATAAAATGACACGTTCCAAAATTGTTTACAGTTGAGTAACGGAAAATGGCAGAGTTTTTAAAACTTTTTTACTGTTTTTTTCAATGAAAAATACGTTTTTTCGGAATTCTGAGTACGCCATCAAATTGCCAAATTTCTATCTCATCACTGTTTCAGGCTGCAAATTATTAAAAAACACCTCTTTTTTCGCATGTTAAAAATTGAAGCCCCTCCGTCACGAGATATCAAAAAACGGACCTCGGATTCGTGATGAGGGACAGAAGTTACCCCTTAGGACAAAGTTTCACGCAAATCGAAGAGGGGTCGGGGCAACTGCTGTGTGAGTTGTCGGAGAATTACCCATAAAATAGGTAATGTAATGTTCCCAAAATAGAAAATTAAATTGTTGCTTTAACTCCAGCTTTCCAACGAACACCTGTTGGCAACAAAACCGTGTGCTTCACGCACCATTAATTGAACCTTCCCCGAAACACTAAGGACCATTGTTCGAAGCCGAACTGATTAGTTCGCTTTACAATGCAAGCTACAGGCGGTATATAGTTTCATTCAAATAGGTTGGGTGGAAATGGGGGCTCCCTCCTCTGAATCATTCATGTCCTGGTGCGGAGGCGTCTATTATGCACATTTTCATACATTTTGATGACTTTCGACAACCCACTCGAAGCTTTTTGTTCTCCTCGCATCAGCCCTGCTCCGAAAAGCTCTTTTCATTCCGTAGGCCCAATTGTGTCGATATGCATTCAATACTCTGTGTTTGTGTGGGGCTTTGTGTGCATATTCCAGAGCAATGTCGTAGCACGAGCTGAGCTGCCATCACTATCAAAGTCGACTGCGAGGACTACTCATTGAATGCGTGTGCACGAGAAATCATTTCGACAAACATATTTTATTCATATCCAGTCATCAACATTTTCCATCATTTCTGCACTTTCGGATGTAGCAAAATTCCACCCCCGCTTCGAAGCTGCCAATGAGTGGGGTTGGGTGTGTGTGTGTGTGTGGGTGGGGGGCTCAATTATTGAATAACTTTCATTTTGACATGAATTCGGCGCAGGCTTTCGACTACCCCCTTTTTAAAGATGAGGGAGACTTTTTTTAACTAGAGAGTAATTTAAGCTAAAACATATTTCACCTGACAAAACTAACTTCAAAATAAGTGCACCTACCCTACAGCACAAATGTAGGGAGAGAGTCAAGTGCAATAACGCGTGTGTTATTGCTGATAGTTCCCGCTGAAATTTGTGCATAGGCTTGCGAAGCATTTACGGGGACCAAGTTTTCATCGGCTCATTCAGAATTTATTTGTCTGTTCGTTTTCATTGGCCCGGGCAGGGAAAGCGAACGAGCGTCATACCTTTAACACTTTATGGCACCGTTAAAAAGCTTAGAAATTGAAGTGTATTTCTAATACAGTCCAGACTCGACCATCCCAAGGGCATAATTTCAGTTTGGATAATCGGATTATCGAATCACGATTTTTTTTTCGTTGTCTTCTTTTTGGTTGTCGAGCTTAAGTATGACCCCTAAACTACTCTAAAGTTATTTAAAATGTTTATAATCAAAAGTCCCATACAAACCTTCGGATAATCGAACTTCGGATAATCGAAACTTCAGTTAATAAAAAAAAACGAAGTTGACTTTATAGCTGTCGGCCACCATTGCTAGTACCAACCACTAGTGTCTTCCTTTTTATCTACAAGGACTTCGCCGCCCTGGGCTCCTAAGTGTATGAAAGTAGTTATGGCACGGAGCGACGGCGCCGAATAGCCATATTTACACAAAGAATTTTAGAGCGCCCGCCGCGGGATTCGAACCGGCGACCTCTGGATTGTGAGTCCAGTGCGCGGTCCGATTGATCCACATGGGCGCGTCAGTTAATCAAGGTTTCGGATAATCGAGTCTGGACTGTAAAACCATCATGAAAAGTCAAGCAATTTAACATACTTTTTCGACATAAACAACCAGAATATTTCATTGTTTGAAATAATAAATGGATGGAAAAGTGCAAACGAAACAAAAAAAACTATGTTTTATCAAACAAAACTCGGTGGTCTTTTAAACGAAAAAAAAAATATTTAAAAAATCCTGTAAGACTGTATTAGCCATTCTCTTGCCTTACGTGTTTGTGAATTAAAAGAAGACAACAACTTTAAATTCAACTTCAATTTACAAAAAAAAATCCTTGCACTTGTAAACATTTCTTTAAAAGTCCCTCATAAATACCACAGAAAATTTTTACCTAGAAACCACAGATATTTTATTTAAATGTTTCTAAATTCTGAACGCATTTCTAATACTTCAACCACAAAAGGTGCAATTTCATGCCATAAAGGGAATCGATTGAACCCGAACCTCTCCGATATCAATGAAACTTTGTAGACTTGTTATCCTAAACTTATAAAAGCCATTTTTGTGTGTCCATTCGAGAACGACATTTGAGAAGGGCGTAAGATTGAAATGTTTTTGTATTTAATAATTGGGTAATTCTCTACCAACTCACACGAAATCGGGAAAAGTTGCCCCGACCCCTCTTCAATTTACGTGAAACTTTGTCCTAAGGGGTAACTTTTGTCCCTGATCACGAATCCGAGATCCGTTTTTTGATATCTCGTGACGGAGGGGCGGTACGACCCCTTCCATTTTTGAACATGCGAAAAAAGAGGTGTTTTTCAACAATTTGCAGCCTGAAACGGTGATGAGATAGAAATTTGGTGTCAAAGGGACTTTTATGTAAAATTAGACGCCCGATTTGATGGCGTACTCAGAATTCCGAAAAAAACGTATTTTTCATCGAAAAAAACACTAAAAAAGTTTTAAAAATTCTCCCATTTTCCGTTACTCGACTGTTAAATTTTTTTGGAACATGTCATTTTATGGGAAATTTAATGTACTTTTCGAATCTACATTGACCCAGAAGGGTCATTTTTTTATTTAAAACAAAATTTTTCATTTTAAAATTTCGTGTTTTTTCTAACTTTGCAGGGTTATTTTTAGAGTGTAACAATGTTCAACAAAATTGTAGAGCAGACAATTACAAAAATTTCGATATATAGACATAAGGGGTTTACTTATAAACATCACGAGTTATCGCGATTTTACGAAAAAAAGTTTTGAAAAAGTTACTTTTTGCGTTTCTCTTTGTTTCGTCGTTCGTGTCTGTTGCGGGTGACCATGAACGGCCATAATCGATGACGACTAACTTTTTCAAAACTTTTTTTCGTAAAATCGCGATAACTCGTGATGTTTATAAGCAAACCCCTTATGTCTATATATCAAATTTTTTGTAATTGTCTGCTCTACAATTTTGTTGAACATTGTTACACTCTTAAAAATAACCCTGCAAAGTTAGAAAAAACACGAAATTTTAAAATTAAAAATTTTGTTCTAAATGAAAAAATGACCCTTCTGGGTCAATGTAGATTCCAAAAGTAGGGGAAAGTGGGGCAAGTGTAACAAGCTAAGGAAATGCTCGTTATAACCCATCAAAAACGTTAAAAATCTGTCGGATTTTTTTATAATCATCTTATTCCAGGTCTTGACTTAGACTTTGATAGAAGAAGTTTTTAAAAAATCCTGTTTTTTAATGTAAAAAATTGATTTTAAAAAATTTGATTTTGCGTACGTTCTTCTCAACTAGTGGGGCAAGACGAACAACCCGTTGGGGCAAGAGAAACAATGCATGAAATAACATGTTAATTTGCTAACAATTGAACTGTTATCACTTAGGTACATCAGATTAGAATGTATTTGAAACGTTTCTTTAATTTTTAGATTAATTAATAATATTTTACTAAAAAATTGATCGTTTATACAAAAACAAATTATTACTTAGATGAAAAAACGGAAATTTTCATAATATCACTATATTTTGTACGGAATTTTTTTATCAATAGTTTATCAGTTTTTAAGTACTTTTATGTATTTATTTCCCAATAAAATATGATGTTGCAACAATTCGTATTTTTTCCATGATAAAAATCCATATGGTACACTTGCCCCACCTGGACAAGGTTTTTTAAAAGCTCTCAACAAAAATAGCCAAAAGTTAAATCATACTTTATAATAGGTGCAAGTCATTGGTAGGGACACTACTGATCTAGGAAAAATTGCATTTTGATAAAATGAGCCTTAAATCGAACCCTAAGCCTTATTTTGTACTTTCCAAATATTATAAGAAAACAAAGGTTTTGAAAAAAACTTCATTAAATCTCATGCCCCGTGGCGTTTACGTCGTTTTGGCGGTTATGTGGTAGTAGAATCAGCTGATTGCATTGCTAGCAACAATTCCTCATATTGGAAATAATCAAAATTGTAAAAATTACGGCCGTACGAGCGATTGTTTCTCTTGCCCCATATGGTCATCTTGCCCCACCTTCCCCTACATTAAATTTCCCATAAAATGACATGTTCCAAAAAATTTTACAGTCGAGTAACGGAAAATGGGAGAATTTTTAATACTTTTTGAGTGTTTTTTTCGATGAAAAATACGTTTTTTCGGAATTCTGAGTACGCCATCAAATTGGGCGTCTAATTTTACATAAAAGTCCCTTTGACACCAAATTTCTATCTCATCACCGTTTCAGGCTGCAAATTATTGAAAAACACCTCTTTTTTCGCATGTTCAAAAAAGGAAGGGGTTGTACCGCCCCTCCGCCACGAGATATCAAAAAACGGACCTCGGATTCGTGATCAGGGACAAAAGTTACCCCTTAGGACAAAGTTTCACGCAAATCGAAGAGGGGTCGGGGCAACTGCTGTGTGAGTTGGTAGAGAATTACCCAATTTTAATATTGCTGTATCTCAAAGCCTTTGCATCGTATTTAAAAATGAAGTTTTCTTGTAAAAATACAATAAAAAAAACACATTTTTTATACGAGATTTTTTTTATTTTAAAGTTAATTAACTTTAAAATAAAAAAAATCTCATATAAAAAATGTGTTTTTTTTATTGTATTTTTACAAGAAAACTTCATTTTTAAATACGATGCAAATCCCACGGATAAAACATACGGATTTTGGGAAATTATTTTTTTGTAAAAAAAAGTTATTTCAAAAATCAGTTCTCATCACTACAAATCAAAAAAAATCCTTGAAAAGTTACAGATTTTCAAATATTTACGTACCATTTTTGTTTGATCAGCTGCCACAATTATATGGAGACTTTTAGGGGTGAACCAATGATACAAAATTGGAGAAGGCCCCCACAAAGTTTAGGCCAGATAAAAAAATATGAGTAAAATCCATTTCCAGGTTTGGTGGAGAACTGCTTAGAACGGGAATCGATTCTCTAGTCAATTTTACAAAAAAAAAGTATCCATATTAACAATTATTCTAATTCGATTTCTTGTAAAGATACAGTAGTTTAAATTTTTTTTTTTTTAAAACATGGGTTTGGCAATTTTTGAGGTGCATTTTGGCCATTTCTATATGCAATACTTGATTTTTTAGTCTCGAAAAAAAAAATTAACCGGGAAGCTCGTCTAATTTTTCATAAGTTTCAATATTCCCAGGAATTTGGTTCCTAGATTGACGCAATAACTTAAACTTAAAGAAGAAAAAAAAACATGATAAATGAGCTTAAAATAATGCAAATAAATGAAAAAAAATATAGAAAAAAAGAAAGTGATGGAAATTTAAAGTATAGTTAAATTAATTTTTTATTAACTTATAATTGCTGTTTTTTAAACAATGTATAATAAAAAACAAAAGTATTTTTCGATTTAAAATCTAAACTAACATTTAACAATATTTTCATGCACGTTTTTGAGCATTTTTCAACAATTTCAACAATTGTGATTGTCTTAAGAAGAAAAAAAAACTCCACAGATATGATTGTGATTAAGCAAGTAAATAACAATTATTTAAAAACAAATGTGTGCATCATTTTTTCGGCTCGAACTGACGTTTAATGTTCATACCCGAGCAGACGGAAATAACTTGGGAATAACATTTTTTGATGTTTGAAAATACTAAGCCAATAACATTTTATGTTATTTATAACAAGATTTGTTATTCGTCGTTATGATTTTTTTGTTAATGGGTTGTTATTGTAATAACAGGCTAATAATATTTCGAGTTATTCTTCGAACAAATCTTTGTTATTATTTTTTTTCTTATTTTAACAACTAATCCGATCATCCCAATAACAGTTGGAGGTATTCTTCCATAACAAAATATGTCATTTCAAAAATGTTTTGGCTTTAAACCAATATCAAACCAATAACAAATTTTGTTATGATAACATAAACTGTTATTAAACTCTTATGCAAAAATGGATTTTGCAAGAATATTTCATAACACTTTCTGGTATTTAACAGTATTTGTTATTGAAATGGCATGAATTTTGTTATTACCGTCTGCCCGGGTAATTTTAAAATACAAAAACTTACCCGAGCAGACGGAAATAGGATTTGTTATTCGTCGTTATGATTTTTTGTTATTGGATTGTTATTGTAATAACAGACTACAAAAAATTTTAGTGATTCTTCGAACAAATCTTTGTTATTTTTTTTTTTTTTTGTTATTTTAACAACTAATCTGATCATCCCAATAACATAACAATCCATAACAAAAAATGTTATTAGACTCTTATGCAAATTGTTATTGTAATAACAGACTAATATCATTTTTAGTTATTGTTCGAACAAATCTCTGTTATTATTTTTTGTTATTTTAACAACTAATCCGATCATCCCAATAAGATAACAATCCATAACAAAAAATGTTTTAAACTCTTATGCAAAAACGGATTTTTCAAGAAGATTCCATAACACTTTCTGTTATTTTAACAGTATTTGTTATTGAAATGGCATAAACTTTGTTATTACTGTCTGCCCGGGTAGAGCTGAATTATTTCTGATGAAAATTTAATAAATGTAGGTTAAATAAAAATATTTTTGCAATTCCGTTGTGAAACTACTTACTTTTCTGGTCATTCTCACATGACGAAAAGGCTTTCTTTTCCCTACTAAAAATAAAAGAATCTTAAAGTAATGCTTTTAGATACAAGTGCTGAAAATTTCTACTTTTCAACACTGAAATGATGTATGGAACTCGTTGCAAAATTTGATTTTTTCAGCACTTGTCGTATTTAGCCAACTCGGCAAACCTCGTTGAATATAAATGTACGACTCGTGCTGAAACAAATCGTCTTTTTGCAACTTGTTGCATAAACTTCTATTTCTGAGCACAAAAGCCACACAAAAAACATTTGTACAAATGATAGTAAACTGGTAGAAACCATTGATATTTTGAGCCAAATCATAACACAGAGCCATTTCTTGCTGAATTGCAAAAACTGATTTAGTTTTCTACCAGTGCATCGCGTTGAAATAACATAGCATTCCAACGTACACGTCCACATTCAGTCACAAAGCCATGATGTGCTTTGTGCCTATTGTGCATTGCTGCACACAAACCCAACACACATTCAACGTTATCAATCATTAGCAGTCAATGCCAGTGTAATGTCACCGTCGGTTTGTTGTCGTCGGTGTGGTGAGGAGTCTGCCTGCGTGCATTCATGCGAGCGCACATTCCAGAGTGCATGCAAATTCTGTTTTCCAGGTTTCTGGTCTGGACCTGGATGGGACAAGGGATTGTGGGGACAGGAACCGATTTCGATGGATTCCAACGTCGGCACAAATGTGGATCGCATTCCGCAGGCGACGACGACGGCTAACAGATTGGGCTCACTCTCTCTCTGTGTTTGGGCATGTGGTTTTGCTGGAAGCTAACGATGGCCTGCAGGCTTGCAGGATCTCTGGTTTTTGGTGGACGACGGAGAGATAAGACAAAGCTTTGTGCGGCATTCCGGAACACTATGGGGACACCCCAGGGGTTTGTCCAGTCATTGATGTGGAGGTGGTAATTTTGGTTTACAATTGAACACAATGCCCAGAGGATATTATCGCCAGACGCACATCAAAGCATCAAAAGATAGCATTGTTTCGGGGGGAGGATTTCCTATCTAAACATTGTGTCGAAAGTTATTCGATGCATGAAAAGGTTAGATCTAAGGACATGATAGACTTTTGATGGCCAACGAACAGGTATTTAGTTAATCATGTTGATTTTCACACTGTTGTTATCGTTTAATGTTGGCATTCTGGTCACTTTTGTCAAGCTTTGAATAATATCCTGAAAAGGAAAAATTTATAAAATAAGATTTCAACAAGATTTTGTGTAAATCAGTGATTGAAAATCGTTATTTATCATACTCAATTACTAAATCTGATACAAATATTTGATAAAGTAACACGTTCAGTTCAAATAAATATTAAAACCCATAGAGCACAACATGAAAGTAACCGCAAGAAAACCCCCGAAGCAGTGCGGCCAAGAACCGGTCGTAAAACTTGAACGGAGTGAAAATACGACAACTGTCTTCAGCTGATGAGAGATAAAAGTAGTTGACAGACCGGTTGGTTAAAAGTCCTTTTGCTTCCGTTTTTGCTTAAGACCGACTTACCGTTACCACCACTTGGTTGGTCTTCCATAAAGGATGTGACGAGTGGCTATTTATCATTGTCATCCACCCTCCCCCGCAAAGTCGGCAAAGAAGGGCCTCACGGGTTTTCTGTAGGGATTCTGGGGTTTGGTAGATGAAATACCACTGTGGTGAATGATTTTTTTCCTTGACTTGTACAAGCAGAAGGTATTAAGATGTTACAGTGCGATTAAGAAGGGGGGGGATTAAACTAGTTTTCCTCTTCTCCAATGGGACTGTCGTAACCGATTGAAGTGGGTTTTTGATGACACCACCATTAGTTTCGTTCTTGTGTCTTGTGTGGCGTAATGAAAAAGCTGTCCTGGTGGTATTTTCATCTTGAGCTGACAGGAAACATATCCCAAGCTCTTGTTCCATCTGCTGGAAGGTTGCCCAGAAATTCCAGAAATACACATACTTTTGCTCCGAGTATACACAAACAAACTTTGGGTTTGCTGAGCATACCTTTCTTTGCGTTATTCTTTCGAAATTGTTTGTGTAATGTGGGTAGAGGCTGAATTCCGTCCTTCAATTTAAAAATTTTAGTTCATATTTTTCCAAAGACAACAGTGGGTCCATCTACCCTATGTTACTTACTTTCCCTGCAAGCTGCGAGATGCGGTTCGAAACAAAAAGCGATAAAATTTAAGCTGTTCTGCATTTTTCATAAGACGCAATATAGACTCAGATGTTTGCGAAATAAAAATCATCCCGTCAACAATTTTCCTCCGTCTCTGCAAACATCAAACCACCCCCGCCCTCCTCTTTCTGCTCCAGCGATGGGGAACTGTTTCGTTTTCCCATCGTGCAACAAAGAAGCGCTTTCCACGCTGTTTGAGCTTTTCCTTGTGGCATCCTTCACAAGACCAAGCGCATACATACGAACATTCCTACCCACTTCCTTCCCCCTCCGCGCTGGAGTGTGGAAAAATGTAATTGAAAGTCAACTTTCGTGGGCCTGGTTTGAATCCCCGCCTTTCCACTTCTCGACATAAACGAAGGATTCCTGGCGGCTGCTTCCGTTTCCTTACTTTTAATGTTTGTTCCACAAAATGATAACATTTGCTTTGTTTGATACCTGCGAGATCACAGGAAGGAATCTAATTTGAGGCGTTCTGAACCGCGACGGAAAAGCTTTCCCAACTCCACCCCCTCGTGGAAGGATTTGGGATGGGAGGAGCAAGGGGGGAACCATAATATAAGACGAGCCTTTTCCCGAAGGGATACGACATGGCTGTTCCGCCATGTCTAAAGTGAGTAAATATGGCAATTTTTGCCGTCGGCCGTGAAGTGATGCGCTCGATGTGTAAGAAAGACATCAGACAAAGTTTGGCTTGTCGGAATAAAAATCCTATGCCTTCCTAATTCATTCATTTATATTCATAATTTTTTACAATATATTTTTAGATAATTAAAAAATTTAATAAATAACATATTTTTATTAGGGTGTTTCAACAAAAAAAAACTCAGATTACAACAAACCGAGGTTCTCCTCGTAAAAGTTACCCATAGGAACTCTCATGCCAAAATATCAGCGTATTTGGTTGAGAATTGGCCTGTCGTCCTAATTTTTATACACACAAAAAATTTTACTAAATTTGACAATAAATGTCAATTTGCTAAACGATTGGTGAAAATTACCGATTTTGGTAAAATTTTACCAAAATTTGGTAGTAAAATTTATTATTGTTCATCCTTGAACCGATTTTCGATAAAAGTCGTTCATTTTGACATATGAGCAATCCTTCAAAGAATGAGCAATTCTGTAGATTTTTTTGTGCTTTGTGTGAAATTTTTCTATGGCCAAAGAAGTCATTAGTTCGTTCATACAAGTGTGCATGCAACTTTCGCAGCTGTCCATAAAAAAAAGCTTTTTTAATATTAAAAAAAATGGCAACACTGCCAGCCAATATAAATTCAAAAAACGTGGAAAACAAAGTCAAAAAAATTTTTTTAACTTTATTTTTAGATGTAATATAATATTTAAAATCAAAAATTACATAACATAAATTCCGATAAAATGCAGCATCTTCGAGATGCAGTGAACTCTCTCGTTGAAGATATTGAGGGACCCTCGAGAACAGGAGTTATCAAATTTGTAGAACGAAAAATCAAAATAATCTTTTTGAAGGGACTGAAAATGTATTGACAGCTGAAGCAATATTGATATCGAGAAGATTGACCGCCAATATATATCCAATAAAAAATAATTTTATGATAATGTTTTTTTAGGCCAGTATGCGGCCCAAAAATGTTTGAATTCGACCGTATCAACTTTTAGGGTATATTTGGATATTTTTAAAATATTTTTATTCGAATACTTGGACGCATATTAGCTATGTCTTGAAAATTCACCGATTTTTTGATAACTCACAAAAAACCTCGTTTTTCTTGTGTAATTTTCTTTCGGAGGATGTATCTCAGCAACCATTGGTCCAAACTTCAATGTTCAATGTTTTCAGAGATGCTCTAGCTTGGTGACAATTTTTAGCCGATACATCTTGAAAAACGGTGCATGATATCGAAATTTATATAGAGTACTTTTCGATTAAAAATTAATTTTAAACAAAAAATAAAATCAATGTTTTCCCATATTTTTCCATGTGAGTGGTTCTCTACGATTTCGCAAATCGATTTTTTACATGGATGAAACTTTTTCCATGCATTGCATTGTGTATTGTGAAATTTTCTGATGTCTGATGTCAACAATTCAAAGTTTTAAAATCAAGCTTTACTTTTGAAAAGGTCTACAAAGTTCAGACCAAATTATACATTTATTGAAAAGATCAGAAAATTTTGCAAAAAAATCATTTTTTAACATTGAAAACTGAAGAAAATTTGCTCAGATTTTCAAAAATATTTTTCCGCGTTGCTTTTCTTTCAATAAATATTTTTAAAATCCAAAAAACGAAAAGAATTTGAAAATGTATGCCTAAAAGTAGCTATATGAATTTGTTCAAATATTACGTCCGGAAATTTTAGGGATTTCAAAAAATCATATATCCTAAACCAGATTTTGCACCATCACGCACTTTGGTTCAGAAGATGTTTAGTCCCCTAAAACACATAAAAAAATTAAAATAAAAAAAACGGGGTGGGGGGTTTTGGGAATTTTAAATTAAATAGAAATCGTTTTTTTATTCGTGTACCTATTTTTCTCGACAAATCCTGAATATAACCTACAATTTTGCCGAATACAAAAAATCGATCAAAAAAATCCCTTCTTAAGATATAGAATTTCATACATTTACATACCCATTTTGTATGACCAGCCCCCAAAATTGTATGGAGACTTGAATTGAAAAACTAATTATGGGAAATGACTTCTTTTGGCATAGGTACAAAGTTTCTACCAAATCATAAAATGCAAAGAAAAGTTGATTTGCAATATTGTTCTTGTTCATCCTTGAACCGAATTTAAGGGGGGAAACCATTAATTTTGGTTAACCCTCTACTGCCCAAATATTTTTTTTCGAATTTTTTTATTTTTCTCGTGTTTAGGAGGTCATTTTGAGCAACTTTTGTTCTACGAAAAACTTTACTTCTTTTGTTTTATGGTTTTCTTGTTTCATTTTCAGTATTTTAATTTACATTTATCTGGTTTAGTTTATGTTTGTTTTTGGTAGTATTTTGCCTATTCTACCACCTCCTATCATTACATTTTGCCTATCTAATTTTTTCATGTTTTTACAGTCACTTTTTCAATTATTTGCTTTTTTCACATTTTCTGCTATAAAATGGCACCATTATCATTTCAATTTTAAAAAAATGCTTAGGGGCATAGTCTGGGACACTAGAAAAATTACTGCATACTTCTTTTTACTTAAAATATAGGAAATGTTAGTGAAAAACACAGTCAAAGTTGACCCCTTAAAAATGACATTTTTCTAAAACATTGGCAAAGTCACATAAAACAAATAAAACAAATAAAGGCGGGGTTGGGTTGTAGAGTGTTAACCAATCTCTGTTTTTATCAACACGGTTGGCAAAATTGGTTATGTACTCAAGTTACAAATTTTCACATGTTTACATAATTATATAATATAATAATATGATAATATGATAATAATATGAATAAAACAAAGTGGAGAGTGATGGTTGTTAGAGAATGGTTTCTTAAGACATACGGAATGTATGAACTAAGTTTCGTCTTAAGCAAAATCACACAAAAAAGGAAATGATCTACATTTCGGCGAAAATATATATCTTATAACAAGATCCTCGTTTTACCCTTATATCTTACTACGTTTGGGTTTACGACGATGAATTTGGTAATACATCGGATTCCTTCATAACTTCACCCAAGACCCCCGGGGTGAGGTCATTTGCAGGATTTTCACCGCGCTCGTCCAATTTTCCCCGTAACGAGCAGGTATTTGCACATCTCGCCCCCAGAGCTGCCGGTGAATGGCGTGATGATGATGAAAAATGATAATATAATTTCGTTTAATACGACATGCAAATTTATGCACATCTCGTACCACGCCGTTGTACCACCATCCGAAGGAGCTTCCAACAGCAGCAACATGGGGATCAATGTTCATCAATATGAAAAAGGGGCAACGGTTTATCCATTTGGCCTCATGAGAGCAGCAGAAATCTTCACCATCCAACCGAACCAACTTGATATACGCGGTGTTAAGGCTTGTGGGACTTCCCCCCACGTGGGATATCCCCTTCTCATCGAGATTGACAGACACGTACGTACGATATTTTTCATCAACTTTTTAATAAAATCAATAAAATAATATTTTCCGAGATGCTGTAAAAGCCAACGCGAAGGCGAAACGAGGTGGCAAACTTTGTGAAGCAATTTGGACGACGGTCGGTTGCCAGCCATATCTTAGCAAGCACACACTCCACGTGCACCACAGATGCTGTGAACTCGGTAGCTGATGATGATGATGGCGATGGTACGGCAGGACTGCAGGGAAAAAGGACATTGAGAAGTTTCCGGTTTTGCTACAAAACCCTGCCTTCCTGTGTCCACCTACACAGCCAGCAACGGCAGCAGCAGTGGCGTGTGGAGAAAATTGAAATCATAACTCAACCAAGTGGCAAACTTTTGCCGACAACTTTCTTACATCGATGAAAGTTGTGTATGTTTTCATGCGTAGGTTGGTTTGAAGACAACTGTGGGTTGAAGGGATGGGAAAATTCATCTTCATAATCAATTTGTATCAGTTGTTTTATGAAAACTAGTATATTTCAATTTATCGAGTAATTTTATGTAATTTTCTGAAATTGTTAGAATTTTTATACAATTTGCACAGAAAACTAATATTCGTTAGAAAAATAATATAGGAAAATGTAAAAAGACAATTTTGAAACCCCGTTTTAGATTCTACAAAAAATTAGTTAAGGCGTCAAAAATCATCAAAAAAAATGCCTGGTGGGCAATTAAAAAAAAGTGAGAAGATTGAAATGTATCTGTTTTGGGCCATCCATAAACCAAGTAGACACATTTGTGAATTTTTCAGAATTTTTTTTTCTCTGGACCACCCTAACTCAGCAAGGACTCCCCTAATTATTCTGATTTTTTTTTTTTTTTTTGCCGAAGAACTCCCATGCCAAATTTGAGCAAAATTTAGAGCAATTTTGATTTGGATCATGATGGTTTGACGCGAAATTGCGGAATGAGTTATTTTTTTTTCTTGCAAATCTTTTAGGATGACCATTCCTTGAAACGTGGCAACGTGGCTCGGTCTTTTTGCTTTTTTTTTTGAATCTCTTTAAATGATTTTTTTGATTGATTTTTAGAATACACACACATTTGAACATTTTCAGATGTTTTGAATAAGATGGCCACTGATAATTGTGTTTTTTTTTTAGAAAAGAAGTAAATATTTGTTGTGTGCACAGAACAGAAAAGTCAAATGTTGATGGTCGAACTCTTTTTTATGCTTTACCATAATTCAGGCAGTTACAAATATTTTTCAAAGTATATGTCACCTACCGCCAGTCTGCAAAATAAGAAACAATATTTAAAAAAAAATAATGGAAATAGGACTCTAAAACTATGTAAATCATCAACTAAAAACTATTTTAAATGCGTTTGTGATCATCTTAATAATGTTTGGGATCGTTTAAAAACATTTTGAATATTTGTAAAATTCAGATGTCGAGTGACATATAAACATCAAAAAATATTTGTAGCGGCCTTCTTCAAACATAAAAAGATTAAAATTTTCAATTTTTTCCCTGATATTTTTATTTTGTACCATTAAGTTACACAAGAAAAGAATATAAATAGGAATAGAAATAGACATTAGTCCAACAAAAGACATTTAAAACGTTTCGCGTATTTAGTGAACATTTTGTATTCATCCGGAAACTATGTTTTATATAGCGTCGAACGCTTAAAAGCTATTACAACATAGAACTCAAAAATGTATGGGACATTTATGCTAACATGGGCAGTTTTTTTTTAATTTTAGATAAAAATCATTGATTATAACAATTCAAACAAACAACTAACGTTCAATGAATTATTGAAGTCAAAAAAAAATATTGCCACGTGGAACTGGTTAATAAATAACATTACGTTGAAATTATTTTTATAACTCGTTTGAAGTAAGTAATCAGCTAAGATCCTCTTATTAAAAACACAAAAAATAGTGTTGATTTAGTAACCAATTGAAATCCAGACTCGATTATCAAAAACAAATCGGATTATCAAATACTGAAAAAAAACTCTACTGTTTTTTTAATTCCTTTTTTTGAGATTAAATTCAAGTTAAGAAAATTTAATTCGAGTGGTTGCTATGGTGGCTGCCATCTGAGAATCCCAGACTGCTTCAGAGCAAATCTAGTCTGAACTGACTTACCCATTGCAGCGACCTCAAATTTAAATCATTAAATTTGTCCATTTATCGATCCTCACCACAGTTCTGACCATGCGCGCTTACGCAAGCATAAATAATTTTACCCGTCGACTCGCGTTGCGCGACAAATAATTAAGCTTATGTACAGGTGTGGATCATGAGTCATCCTCACCTGAAAAGCCCTTTATTAAATTTCGCCAATTGTTAGGCAATCAAAAAAAATGGTTAAGCTTTCAATTATGAATGTGCGATGTTATTACACAGGGGAAATTGAGGGTGTGGCTTAACCAAATTCATTGGCATGTTTGTTCAATGGAGAATTCGACCTTCTCATTATTGACCAACATTTTTGAGAATGTTTTAGGAACATAATTTTGATATTCCAATAACATAATTTAAAGTTTCACGACAATGGTTCGAACCCATGACTTCCGATTTTGAGGTGTACTCACTACACCATACGGAAAGTCATGAAGAATTGCAGAGGTCTGCATAATTTAATTCATGAGGTTCATCGATGCTTCTCATCGAAACGGACCACTTTTAGTAGAACAAAATTTAGTAGAGTTTTCGGGGACTGACTATAAAAACCCCAAAATTCTTGAGGAGGGCAGTCTGTTCCAATTAGTTCCAGTTAGTTCCAGTCAGTTCCAGCCAGTTCAAGCCCAGTCCAGTTCCAGATCCTGAAGAAGCCCCAGACCAGCCGGACCCGCCAGCAGCCACCAGTAGCAGAGGCCCCAGTCCAGCCGGACTTAGCGGTGGAGGCCGCAGTCCGCCGGGACTTAGCCGCTGTGAAGAGTCCGCCGGGACTTAGCCGCTGTGAAGAGTCCGCCGGGACTTAGCCGCTGTGAAGAGTCCGCCGGGACTTAGCCGCTGTGAAGAGTCCGCCGGGACTTAGCCGCCGTGGAGTCAACCCGGGACTTAGGAGTTCGGGTCTGGCATGGCTCGGCGAAGAGGTCTGGAGGACAAGTCTGGCTTCAACGTAGAGAATTGGCTCGACGAAGGTCTTAATGAAATTAGCAACAAAAAGTTGAGTGATGTGATCGTGCGCGTAAAAGTTGAGAGTGTTACCGCAAAAATGTAATCTTTAAAAAGTGTAATATACAAATAAGTGAAGTTTACTGATCTGTTTTGACTCTACAAGTAAATATCACAAAAATCCTGAAAGCCTAAACCGCTCGGGCCGTTCACCATGAACCCACAGTTCAAGTACCAAACTTGAACAAACTTTTATGATTTGATTAGAGATGCACCGCAATCGATAAAAGTACACATGGGTATTAATTTTGAAGCAAATTCGCAAAACTTCTAGCACTCTCTTGCCCCAAAAAAGTTCGCTCGAACTGTATACTTCTACCATAGTACAACTTTGCGTTAGTAAAGAAGCAAAAAGGGCAACTTCGTACCATTTCGGACGCACTTTGCCTAATAGACTGGCAAAGGTACAGGGAAAAAGGGCCCCGTCAGCTGTATTCCGATACAAAGTGGTCCTTTTGAGCAACAATCCCAGTTCCACTTAATCCTACCTTTGCAGATTTCTGGGGGCTATTTTTAAGACCTTAGCCCAAGGTGAGGGGAGAGTTCCATTTGGACTACTTTTGGATTCCGTACGATTCCTCACAGCCGGTGGCTGTAGCATCTTCTTTCCGGGAATGTGTTTGTTTCATTTAGCGCCAGCATCCGCCGATTTCACCTCTACAATACTGCGATTTACATAATCTCCGGCGGTGCTGGGCGGCTAAGCCTTATACCTTTTGGTGCTTTGCTAGCTCGATAAGCTGCTTTAGCCAGGTGTGCTAGACTTTGGATTTCCTTTGGGGAAGCTCTTATATCCTTATGATATAAATTTAAAACTTTTGTAACAAATTTTCAAACAATTAAAAGCTTTTTCTATGAATATCACCTTTGCTCTTTTGTATTAAAAACTTTGATTCAAAAGTGTTGTCGACATTGCAGGTGCAAGTAAACGAAGCATAAAATAGTTTCCAAAGGAACCCCTCACCCCTTCACTAAAAGGCACTCAAAAAGCTCATCTTTTCCACCGTCATCGCTGCAGTGATGGTGTACTATTTCATGACTCGTTAAATTGACGCACACATACCGTAAATTGCCACTCAACACGGACTCAGAAAAGCCCCCTGGAAAACCGACATCACTATAAGGCACAAACCATTAAAAAAAGGATACACAAATGGCAGGGCAATTTTGCGCACATTCGTCTTCTATCACCCAAGGTCCTTCAGGAAAAAAAAACGCAGAAGCATTGCCTTCTTGGCCGCCACACGAACCATTTATCATGCACACGGTTTAATATTTTTTATAGCATTTTACGACACATTAACTTAACAATCGCAAATAGAAATGTCTTCTCCCTTTCTACCCGTATTTTTTTCCGCCTCGCTCAAGAGGCAATATAATTTTTCCAACTTCAAAACCCATGCTCAACGGGTTTTCCCGTTTCTCTGTGTGTTCATTGTATGTCCTCTCGGGATCCTAGTCCTGGTGAACGAACCCAAAGGACGAAACCACGGGGAGATTTTATTTTTTCTTCTGTCGTTGCAAAAACGGAAAACGTTGATTGCCGTTGCCGTTGCTTTTAATGATATATGAGCCATGATGTCTGTGGGTGACGAGTTGGAGTGTGTGTTGTCGTCGTCTCGCGGTGTAGCCCCAAAAGGTATATCTTTTCGCATCGTGGCGTGCGAATGCTAAAGGTGGGGATGATCAGTTTGGTTTTATTTATTAATCTTTTTTTGTTAACCTTGCTTCTTGTTTCATGATATAACAATCAGTGCTTTTTTTCTTTTCTTTTTCATTTTTGTATCAATTTTTAGTAATATTTGTTCACATTTTCAGTTTATAAATTTCAATTCAATTTCAAAAGGTTTAAATTATTTGAATAATAAAAATGTCACCCTAATAAGTAATTGTAATATAAATTGGCATGAAAATGTTCAATATTAAGGTCTTTTTTTTGTTCAACACTTGTCACCTACAGTAGTTGCCAAACCCTTCTTCGGTTTGCGTGAAATTTTTAAATTTAAAATTCAAACTGTGGTGAGACAAAGTAGAGTAATTTTTTCAAGACTTTCGATTTTGGTTAAACTCCGTCCATCATTCCTAATGACAAAAGAAGCAATAGAGCATAATTCGTTTTTTCCACACAAGTCTCCATAAAATTTTGTGAGATAGTCGTATCTGGATTACCACTCAAATCCCGTTTTAAAATAATAGGCATTTCTTTCCTAACAAACAGTTAATTAAAAAAAGTCAATATTAACTACCAAACTAAATTTCGAAATAAGTTCAAAAATCACATTCTTGATAGTTATAGGGTAATTCTCCGCCAACTCACACAGCAGTTGCCCCGACCCCTCTTCGATTTGCGTGAAACTTTGTCCTAAGGGGTAACTTTTGTCCCTGATCACGAATCCGAGGTCCGTTTTTTGATATCTCGTGACGGAGGGGCGGTACGACCCCTTCCATTTTTGCACATGCGAAAAAAGAGGTGTTTTTTCAATAATTTGCAGCCTGAAACGGTGATGAGATAGAAATTTGGTGTCAAAGGGACTTTTATGTAAAATTAGACGCCCGATTTGATGGCGTACTCAGAATTCCGAAAAAACGTATTTTTCATCGAAAAAAACACTAAAAAAGTTTTAAAAATTCTCCCATTTTCCGTTACTCGACTGTAAAAAATTTTGGAACATGTCATTTTATGGGAAATTTAATGTACTTTTCGAATCTACATTGTCCCAGAAGGGTCAATTTTTTCATTTAGAACAAAATTTTTCATTTTAAAATTTCGTGTTTTTTCTAACTTTGCAGGGTTATTTTTTAGAGTGTAACAGTGTTCTACAAAGTTGTAGAGCAGACAATTACAAAAATTTTGATATATATACATAAGGGGTTTGCTTATAAACATCACAAGTTATCACGATTTTACGAAAAAAAGTTTTAAAAAAGTTGGTCGTCATCGATCATGGCCGTTCATGGTCACCCGCGACAGACACGGACGACGAAACAAAGAGAAACGCAAAAAGTAACTTTTTCAAAACTTTTTTTCGTAAAATCGCGATAACTTGTGATGTTTATAAGCAAACCCCTTATGTCTATATATCAAAATTTTTGTAATTGTCTGTTCTACAACTTTGTAGAACATTGTTACACTCTAAAAAATAACCCTGCAAAGTTAGAAAAAACACGAAATTTTAAAATGAAAATTTTTGTTCTAAATGAAAAAATGACCCTTCTGGGACAATGTAGATTCGAAAAGTACATTAAATTTCCCATAAAATGACATGTTCCAAAATTTTTTACAGTCGAGTAACGGAAAATGGGAGAATTTTTAAAACTTTTTTAGTGTTTTTTTCGATGAAAAATACGTTTTTTCGGAATTCTGAGTACGCCATCAAATCGGGCGTCTAATTTTACATAAAAGTCCCTTTGACACCAAATTTCTATCTCATCACCGTTTCAGGCTGCAAATTATTGAAAAACACCTCTTTTTTCGCATGTTCAAAAATGGAAGGGGTCGTACCGCCCCTCCGTCACGAGATATCAAAAAACGGACCTCGGATTCTTGATCAGGGACAAAAGTTACCCCTTAGGACAAAGTTTCACGCAAATCGAAGAGGGGTCGGGGCAACTTTTCCCGATTTCGTGTGAGTTGGTAGAGAATTACCCTATAGTAAGAATAGAAATTTAATAATAATTTTCTAAACATTATAAATGGAAACACTCATTGTATTGATTGAGAAGAAAAACATAAACAATCAGTTTTTTTTTTCAAAATAACTGAATGCTTAACAATACATATAATTTCAGCATTATTTCAAAAATGCCAAACATTAAGTTTTTGTAATTCGGTAACAACTGGAAATGTAAAGGGGTGGCAAAAATTAAAAATTACTGATTTTCAATTATGTTTTTATGAAATAACGCTTCAAACATAATTATAGTTTTTTATTCAAAAATATCTATTTTTTCTTAAAAAAAAAAGTTCTTACCAAGTTCCCTTTTGAATTTAGTAGATTAAATGTTATTAAATCAATGGTCAATATTTAAAAGTTCCGTCCTCAGGGGTGACATTGAGTCTGAAGATGAGATTGGGTCATACAAAAATGCTAAAATTTGTATGACCCAATTTTTGAATTAGTTTTTTAATAATTTTAAATATGTTTTTTCATAGTATTAATACGTAAACAGTTTTTAAACTTTTTCATAAACTTTTCTATGCTTAAGTTTTTTTATTTATTGATTTTATGTTTAATGTGTTAACTCTGAAGTAGATTAGAATGAGGCTAATAAACTTTAATATGAAGTTCATTGCTAAAGACAAATTTAGTGAAATTAATTTGAAAATTCTACAAAATATTCCAAAATTATCCAAGAGTAAGAAAATAATATTCAAACAAGTATGCTTGAGTTTCCCGACTGTTCCCAACTTTTTGACAAAAAATCGCAAATTCTTGACTTTTTCTCGATTTTTTTTGGATTTTTTGTAAATTTCCGACTTTTCCGATTTCCCGACTTGAGTGTTATTTCCGTATAATATGGGCATGTGAATATTCGAAAAAACAATCTTGAGGAGATCTGATCGATTTGGTGTCTTCAGCAAACCTGTCGGTTATGATTAGGACTTTTCAGAAAAAATGGGTTTTAGGAAAAAAAAATTGAAGTTCACCTTTTATTTCAAAAATTTTAAATATCAAAACACGTAATTATTAATTTTAGAGATTTTTAAAAAGGTTTTAGAAAACTGAAGAGTTTAGGATGTTGCAAAATCTGGTATCGGATTTACGATTTTTTGCAAAATCGATTATTGTTGCTTTAAAAAAAAGAAAATGCTGTCATACAAAATTGTACATTTTTTTAGATGTTAAATCAAATATACAATCGAATTTGACTTTAGACATGTTTTCATAAAGTGCATAAAGTTGTAGGCAATTTTTAACTTACGAAAATTCGATTTTTTTTTCGTGTACCCTTTTTTCTGAACAATTCTAATCTATCCTACAACCTGTCGAATACACCAAATCGATCAGTAAATTATTTTCCAAGATACAGTTGTTCTATCATTCACATACTCATTTTTGTGCAGGGAAAAAAACTTGAAAAACAAGCAATAGTCCAAGAAACAATATCAATAAATGACATTTTAAAAATTCAAATATAAAAAAATGGCAAAAATATCTACAAAACACAGCACATTATAAACCTAAACGACATATTTGTATTAAGTAAAGTAAAATCAGTAAAATAAGTGAAATTATATATGTTGGTTCAGAAAATAGAAAACATTTTTTTTAAATCCTCAAATTATTTGTGTATTTCAAAAAAGATTAGGCTACGTAACGTGAAAGACGTAATCGTTCTTTGAAGTTTTGAATTACGTTTATTTATATTCTTTATAAATAGTATTATGTTATAACATCCCGTTTTATTATTAAATGCTTTAAACTACACATTTTATTATAATGACAAGCGTGACTGACAAGTTACAATCAAAACTAATTTCCCCGGAATTTGCAATTGATTTTCTGACCCAAATGCCTGCAATAACTGCTAACAAAATGTTTTTGAATACCAAAAATCAAATTTAAATAGACTTATGAGCAATTTTATTAAATTTATTGTTTCGAATGTCACAGCATCTCACTATAGTGACTAAATTCCTCGGTCCAGAATAAATTTTCGCGGATTACGCAGCTTCTGCGAAATCGTGAAAAATACCTTGCCCTAGATATAGGGTAAATTCATTTGTTAGAAAATATTGGATTCAAACATTTTGAAACATCTGTACCACACACAACGCATCATACTTTTGCAACAACGCTGAACCATTTTTCACGCTCATGTTTGCTGTTTGATGTAAGCCAACGTGAAAAGGTTTTTCATTCTCCCTCCCTTCTGCAACACTAAAAAGTAGAGAGGCTATCATAAGATCTAGCCGCACTCCTAGTTTGTATCTATATTTCACCCCTCCTTGAGACAAACCCGGTCATCACCGTGCAATTTCTCTTAAAATGTTTTCCCCCGTCTCCTCTCCTTTAATAGCGAGGTCCGATTTGTAGGTGTAGGTGATGGCACTTCCTCGGAATGGGTCTCCGTCTTCTGTGAAGATCATGAAGACGTGGCGTAAACAGACGGACCTCGCGTGGAATCGCCTTGGTGTTCCCATTTCCGCCACCATACATCATCCAACAAGTGTGTCAGGACGTGGTACGGGTGGGATCCGTTTAGGACAGCCCAGAGAGTGCTCTGCTTTGGTGTCATAATTTTTATGGCGGGATAAATGGGTACTACCCACAAACCCCCGGCATTACAACACCAGCGAGGATGAGACGTAACTCGATTGCCTGGCCGTCATCCCACAGTGGCGTAAAGAATCTCGGTGCGGAAAAGCTTTATGGCTTCCTAAACCCAACCGTCGTAGCGAGCCGGAATCTCTATTCGTACACACCGGGAACGACTTCCGGGCGATGAGGAATCTAGCGTTCCACATATAGTCGCCGTCGTGCTCTGTGGTTGTAATTGGGTTTCTTGTTCAAAAGATGTTGTTGCGGTCACGTTTTAAGATATCTCTGGAAA
The DNA here is from genome assembly GCF_016801865.2 of Culex pipiens pallens. Lineage (NCBI taxonomy): Eukaryota > Metazoa > Arthropoda > Insecta > Diptera > Culicidae > Culex > Culex pipiens. The sequence goes on along the minus strand of NC_068938.1, from coordinate 32,697,144 downwards.
AATGACATGACATTCAACTACGGCAAGAGAGCATCACCCAGGCGACAATATACTCGCAAGACTCACACAAGACGGATGAGCTATTTGTCATGCCCAGCAGCGTGGAGTTGGAAGTTCCACGCTTCCATGACACCCTGGCGGGCCGTGAATCAACCGAAATGGATGCTGGATGTTTACGCCATACATTACTCGGATTGCTCTCCAAAGCGAATCTCTTTATGGGTTTCTGGCTTCAGAAATGGAAAATCTTCTAGAGATTGTACGACAGGGCTGGTTTCAACTGGCAATTAGATTAATCAAAGGTCGTTCGACATGTGGAACGAGGCTGCCAAGCACTTTGGTTTCTTCAAAATTACCAAGAAATCCTTAAGACAAATTACAGACTAGTCCCAGTAGAGTGCTCCAATTACCTGCACATTGAGGACAAACAATTGTGACGATGAGTTGTACACGTGTGCAGTGTGAAGGACCTCCTCAGAGTGCAAGGGCAGACCAATATCGAAACACTTCTACGACACATTATTAAAATTATACAACACAATAATGCTACTTTTGCGAACGATACCATTACAAAACACCTGAGCTCGGAACGACCATGGTCAATTGTATGTGCTGCCACATATCCGAGCATGCAGGCCACCTGGATTTGTAATTGGCATGAACAACACACAATACAAGGCAACCCCTCTGGAAAGTTGGTCATCCAAAACCCCATTGTGTCACGGTCTTTACGGGAGATTCCATAGCGAAACACTAAATTTGTTGATTAGTCACTCGAATATAAAAAAAAATAAATAAAAAATAAATAAATACAATCATTTCATTTCATTAAAAAAAAGGTTAAAAAATATTTGAAACTGCAACTCAACATTGTATGGAATTTCTGCGGGAAACCTCCCCCCAGGCGCCATCTGTTGGATGATGAAGACAATGTGAGTTCAACCTAACCCAACCCAACCCAATCCAGCCAGCGTGTACTTGCCAGTCATCCGGGCCGAGTCGGTGGTCAGCTTTTAGAGTGCAAACTCTCGTTATAATAACGCTTCGACCACAATGAGTGAAGTGAGAGTACACAATAGCGGTGGCGCTCACAGCAAAGGAAACACAAATTATAGTCCGAATTTGACACACACCGGGGGTGTGTTGGTGTGTGTGTGTGGGTGGGCCAGTGTACAAACTGCAAATTTTCAGCCAAGATGCAACAAGAGAGAGAGTAGTAATTTATATGTACATATAAACTAACGAATTAATATGGAAGGAGAAATTTTAACACTTCAGCACGAACACGCTTTCATCAGTCAGCACTGGCTGTGGCTTAGAGTGTAATACAATGTACGAACAAAGCAGAACCTCAGTTGGTTGGAGTGAACAAAGGACTATACAATGATGTGAAGAATGAATCAACAGCATGTGTGATAGCATCTAGTTTTATTGTTTTCCCTTGATGCAAATAATGGCATGTCCTAAAAAATGATTTTTGGCTACTTCAACAGCAGATTATATTTATTTGTTTCATTTATTGACATACTGAAATACTTATCTTTTTACATATTTGCAGGTACAAGAACCTTAGGCCATAAGCAGCAGATCGGTTTCCATGCGTACACCCACAAGAGAACAATGCGTACACCCACAAGAGAAGCTCGGCTAAATCCTGATGATATTTCTACATTTCCAACTTATTACATGATTTTTTGCCAGCTATAACAAAAATAATATGCTACTAAGTGTCCGGATTTCGAATCATGACGTTACAAAGTTGTACCTCGTCCTATGAGGTCGCACGAGTCGTGCAGATAAGTGTCTACACGTGGCGGACTAGGTTTCAGCCCAATGTGATGCAACATAGAAGATATGCTGTTTAATTTTAAAACGCAAAATGAGACAAAAAATTACATAAATACATTTATCTCATTTATACAGCAATAAAAAAAGAAAAAAAATTAAAAATATTAAAAAGTATTCCTTATCGGGCAGGTGGGAACAACAGGGAAAATACCATTTCAATAACTAATCGGCAATTATCCCGAAAACTGTTATTGAATTTTCTTATGGAATCGATCCATGAATAATAGTTTAATAACAAGTTATGTTATCATAGCTTGTTATTAAATCTTCTTGTCCCGTTGATTCGATAATAACAAATGGTGTTATCATAACAAAGTATGTTATTGATTGAATTTTTTAATAAAATCTAATACTATTTTATGTTATTTCGATCATGTTTTGTTATTTGTTATTTGGCAGCTGTCCATTCAAAAATAAAGTATAAAAATTCAAAAAACTGTATCTTTTGAAGGAATTTCTGATCGATTTGGAGACCCCCGTCGATCAGGTAGATCATCAGGTCATAACTCCCGGGAGTTCCTGGAGGACCCATAACAATCCAACGTACCCCAGAATATCCATCGTGATTCACTGAAGCTACCTGAAGCTATACCGATGGTTAATACACCCATATAGACCCCCGTTGATCAGGTAGATCATTAGGTCATAACTTCCGCAAGTTCCTGGAGGACCCATAACAATCCAACATGGTGAAGGGTATCCACCGTGGTTCACTGAAGCTATCTGAAGCTATACCGATGGTTAATACACCCATATAGACCCCCGTTGATCAGGTAGATCATTAGGTCATAACTTCCGCAAGTTCCTGGAGGACCCATAACAATCCAACATGGTGAAGGGTATCCACCGTGGTTCACTGAAGCTATCTGAAGCTATACCGATGGTTAATACACCCATATAGACCCCCGTTGATCAGGTAGATCATTAGGTCATAACTTCCGCAAGTTCCTGGAGGACCCATAACAATCCAACATGGTGAAGGGTATCCACCGTGGTTCACTGAAGCTATCTGAAGCTATACCGATGGTTAATACACCCATATAGACCCCCGTTGATCAGGTAGATCATCAGGTCATAACTCCCGGGAGTTCCTGGAGGACCCATAACAATCCAACGTACCCCAGAATATCCATCGTGGTTCACTGAAGCTACCTGAAGCTATACCGATGGTTAATACACCCATATAGACCCCCGTTGATCAGGTAGATCATTAGGTCATAACTTCCGCGAGTTCCTGGAGGACCCATAACAATCCAACATGGTGAAGGGTATCCACCGTGGTTCACTGAAGCTATCTGAAGCTATACCGATGGTTAATACACCCATATAGACCCCCGTTGATCAGGTAGATCATTAGGTCATAACTTCCGCAAGTTCCTGGAGGACCCATAACAATCCAACATGGTGAAGGGTATCCACCGTGGTTCACTGAAGCTATCTGAAGCTATACCGATGGTTAATACACCCATATAGAACCCCGTTGATCAGGTAGATCAACAGGTCATAACTCCCGGGAGTTCCTGGAGGACCCATAACAATCCAACGTACCCCAGAATATCCATCGTGGTTCACTGAAGCTACCTGAAGCTATACCGATGGTTAATATACCAATATAGACCCCCGTTGATCAGGTAGATCATCAGGTCATAACTTCCGGGAGTTCCTGGAGGACCCATAACAATCCAACATGGCGAAGGGTATCCATCGTGGTTCACTGAAGCTACCTGAAGCTATACCGCTGGTTAATATACCAATATAGACCCCCGTTGATCAGGTAGATCAACAGGTCATAACTCCCAGGAGTTCCTGGAGGACCCATAATAATCCAACGTACCCCAGAATATCCATCGTGGTTCACTGAAGCTACCTGAAGCTATACCGATGGTTAATACACCCATATAGACCCCCGTTGATCAGGTAGATCATCAGGTCATAACTTCCGGGAGTTCCTGGAGGACCCATAACAAGCCAACATGGCGAAGGGTATCCATCGTGGTTTACTGAAGCTACCTGAAGCTAAACCGATGGTTAGTTCACCCATATAGACCCCCGTTGATCAAGAGGATATCTAGGGCATGACTTCCGGGAGTTTTTGGATACCAAGATTTGTGGATGGCCCCTTATCCGTGTTTTGACCCATAATATATATAAATAAAGTACATTAAAAAAGAAAACCCCATTTTACGCCAAAATCCCGCAATAACCCTCCCCCGATTTGCGCCAATTAGAGCGTTATTTGGGGGAGCGTTATTTCGGGGTTTGAGCACAATTCGGGGGGCGCAAAACGGGGGAGGCGCAATCGGGCGGAGCTTATTTTTTTTCATAAAATTATTTTTATTAGGTCCTTTTCGGTACTGGGACCTGGTTAGGACCGAGTCGGCTTTTGTAATTACATTTTTCTTAAAGCTAAGAGTAATTACAGAGGATCTTGTGTGTAAATGTTAGTGGGAGGGGAGCCGAGGGGGGAGCGTATTTAAGGGATTTAGTGTATTTTGCCTTTTTGAACATTGTTGATACGACCCTTAGTTGCTGAGATGTTGCCGTACAATGATTTAAAAACAGGAAAATTGATATTTTCTAAGTCTCACCCAAACAACCCAATCAATCAAACCATCCACATTAACGACCCCCGGGTCTTTTGTGGTCTCTATTGCAAGTTTCTGCTCGAACCTAGGAGTCCGAAGGCTTGAATGGGGAGAGCACCCAAACCTCTTTCTACTCCAAGGAACCTTCCACCCCAGTGTTTGAACTGACGACCTTTGGATTGCGAGTCCAACCGCCACCAGCGATTCCACCGGAGTAGGCTTGGTTTGGTGTGTTGTTTGTACTTATGGCATGGAGACGACTCCTACACCTGGAATGACTTAACGGCCTAACAACAACCAAGGCCGGGACCGACGTTTTACTTCCTCATCCGATAGGGGGTCGTGCATAAACCACGTGGTCTACTTAGGGGGGGGGGGGAGGGGGTCCGAAATCCGACCGAAAAAAACCATGAAAAGCCATGGGGGGGAGGGGGGGGGGTCGACGGTTGACCACGTGGCCTTTAAAAAAAATCTTTTCTTAAAAAAAAAAAACAAAAAAATACGCGCTTTGAATTTACTTATATGCATACATTTTTTGTTACACTTCAAAACCATACAATTATTGTGTTTAAAATTATTACTTATATTTCAATGTCATAATATTTTCCAATTCAATATTGAATTATATATTTCGGCAGATTCATATCAATACTTTGAGCCTGTTATTGAATGTACACTTTTTAATACTCATGTAACTACGTCTTGCAAAAGTTTAAAAGCTGTTAAAAAATAAAGTGACAGTATCCAAAGTTAATATACCCTAAAAAATGCGTACCAAAATGCAAACACAATTTCTTTTTTTTTGTTGATGGTATCAAGTAGTTAAAAATGTGCTTGCAAATTTGCATTGAAAGTAGATGTAGTCTTCGATAGTTCTATTTTGGAACAACTTAAAAAATAAATATTGCTGACAATTTTATAAGATTTTCGTAACAAGGCAAAAAACTAAATATGTATTATAAATGAAGTATCTAAAAATGATTCTCTGCGAAGAAAAAAATTATTTTCAAAATCTCAGATCTTAGCTAATTACTGTAGCTGGTCCTATAAGTGATCGAAGAATCTGAATCGAAAGATTTCCTTTTGACACTTAAAACAAACTCAAGATATCTTGTATCTTCTCTCTCATGCAATATTTTTTTAAGTTCAAAGAAACTAAAAACCCCAATTTCAGGATCATCGCGCAAAATTTCAGTTTCACTACCTCATTTGCAAGTGAAACGTCTAACGATACATACTTTAAGATTCACCAAAAAATTTGATGAATATTTTGGTCTAAAATATATTCCTTATTTTATGGGTTACACCATTCGGATTGTTATATTACATAACAATTCATAAAATACACGTTTACTATCCATCGTTAAAGTTGTAGGTATTTTTTTTTAGTTTTTCATTTCTTGAGCCAAAGAGAAACATGGGCAAACATTTTAGATTTTTAGAGAAAAAAAACGAGCTTCAAGCAAACATTGTTTTTGTTCTCAATTATTTAAAAGAATAAAAAAATAGGGGCCAAAGGTGCCCTTTCCTGAAAATATTAGTTTTTCTTTAAGCTGAGAAAATATACTATACCCTCAACTTCATATTTGAGATAAAACCACTCAAATATATAGACACATTAAAATAATTTAAGTTTTAAAGATTCACTTAATTTTTAAATGCCGATATCAATTTGTGAAACAAATTTCAATACAATGCCGTTAAAAATCAACATAAATAAAACTCCTTAAAAAAGATGGAACGGTATTTTCAACTCGCTGGTTCTCGGGCATAACTCAACCAACCGGGACATTTGGCATCCGTGTATATTGGACATGCGTTGGGCGTCCCAGTGTTAATAATTTCAAAGATATTTAAAAGATTGAAAAATTAACTTATTCAATTTTTTTTTGTATTTATTTTGAGGTAATATCTCACTATCTCAGCAACCAAAAGTTGGATCAAAAATCTTAAATCATAGATAATTTTTTTTTTTTTTTGATTTATTATAGAGATTTTACACCATTGTGCATTCGTCTCTTCAAGGTGGATAGTAGAAGAGGAAAGTTTACAAAGTTTTTGATCACTTGTCTGGCTATATTTCAATAATTGATACCATGCCTTTTTTCTAACGATTTCTGTCTTAGTTTCAAATATTTACGGGCAAATTTGGATCTTAAATTATCAAGTTCTTTACTTTTTTCTTCGTCCTCTTCCTTCGAGGATTTAACCGTTAACTCATAACACTTATTGTAATAATATTTTGCTTGTATGGCATCTTCATCTTCTTCATCTGTTGTTTCTTCTTTAGCCATCTCTCTTCGTTTTGTTCTTAAGTCGTAATCCGCGTCCAAATATGCTTGCAAGCGCTTCCGGGATTTGCGAGTGTGCTTAGAAAGCACGGTCTCGAATCCATCGTTAGATTCTTCGGCAATTTCACTTGTTTCCATTGCATTTTGGTCTGGTTTACTGTTGTTGCTTTTTCTGCTGCTGCTGCTGCTTGGCTCAGGTTCAGTCGGTGGTGTACTGCTTTTTTGGTTCACCTTTTTACTCGAATTCCCACATTTTTTGTTCTTTGCTTTGAGTTTGCAAAGCGATTTTTTGCCTATAATCGTCACTGCTGCAGCAGCGTTGTTTACAGTGATTGATTTCGGCGTTGGCTGTTTCAGCAACATCCGCAGGGTCCGAACTCCATTTGGGATCCCTGGGAAGAAGTTAATCCAGCGGTCGTTGGTGATGGTTAAAATTTCGCCGTATTTACTCATCACTTTGACTACATCATCATTGCTTATGCCTAGAGGTAGGTCAAGCACACGAACTTCCGTAGCGTTGTTGTCCAAGTAAATCGGGATTTTGCAACTTTGATATACAAGAGGTTTGTCGATGATGGACGAGGCCATTGCTGAATCGGCGAACTGCAGCACGGCTATTCTTCTTCTATTGCATAATTGCAATGCTCGCAAGTTTTCTTGGTTTATTTGAAGGTCAGCGAGAAGTTTTTTTACAAGCTTTGGGCTTGGTTGGTTTTGGAGTTGACAAAAATCCAGAACCACACTGTTTTTGTCTACGGTGCACATTTTGAAAAAGCGGCGACGCGCACACAAACTGCGGACTGGTGTTGAGAATGCGACTTGTATTGTCGGCGGTTACTTTGCAACTGAATCATAGATAATTGCCTATTTAAACAACTGAAAAAAATGTAAAATAAATTCCAAATTTTAGCTCAATCTTTTTTTAATTTTTTTCAAAACACGTAGTCGATAGCAAAATCAATTTAAAGTAAGAGTAAGACTTAAACAAATTGGATGTCCATGACTAAAATAATGATTTTTAGCGCGTTGTCTACAACTTTTCCAAAGACACGAAATTGATTTTCGAGCAATTCTATACAAAATCGGTCTTTATTCTTAAATTTTAATTTTTGATTTTTTTAATCCGTCTGAAACCTTTTTTGGTGCCCAAGCCATTTTGCATCATTAGTTTGTCCATATAGTTTTCCATACAAATTTGGCAGCAATGAAAATTAAAAAATCTGTATCTTTTGAAGAAATTTTTGGTCGATTTGGTGTAAAATCGAATTTGCAATCTAAAAGTACATTAGTGAAATTTTCATAAAGTGCACCGTTTTCAAGTTATAGCTATTTTTAGGTAACTTTTTTTTAAAAATAGTTGCAGTTATTAATTTAAAAAAATAAGTGCCCATGTTTGCCCAACTTTGAAAAAAATTTTTTTTTTTGAAATGCTGAGAAATTTTTTTGTTGCTTTGTTGCTGAGATATTGCCATGCAAAGATTTTAAAACAGAAAAATGGATGTTTACTACCCAAACAACCCATAATTTGCTTATGTCGATATCTCAGCAACTAATGGTGCGATTTTCAATGTTTATAAATAAAACTTTCGTGAAATTTTCCGATCTTTTCGAAATCAATATTTTCAACAAAAAAAATTAAGACTAACATTTCAAAAGGTCGTAATATTGAATGTTTGTCCCTGTCTCTGATTCTTGTATGGAGAAAAAAATTAAACAGCTCGACTTTTTTGGACACACTGAATCATTGGAATCAATCATGCTTAATTAATAAGAAAAGTTGCTTTAGTTTGGATTTTTATGAATGTTTGGAATTAAATAAATATTAACTAGGAGCTTTCATAACTAGATATTTTCCTTAAAATAAAATGAAAATATTTTTTTCCTGAAACAAAACTTTTCTATTTAATAAATTTCGATTTTAAGAAAATATTTAAAAGCGCATTTAAATTAAATCATGAATGCTGTTTATATATCAAAATAGCTTTAATTCTTAAAGCATATTTATTCTGGATGCAATTAATTGCACTGCAATTCCATTATTTTGAATACATATGTTTTACTAAGTTGCTTGTTTTGTTGAGAGTATTTTTTACTATTTGTACCATTCCAATGAATTGTTATACTGTTATTATTTACCGTCAGTGGGGGTGACTATGGGTCAAAAAACGAAACACCTCTCGAAATTTCTTAATAACAAAAACAATTTAATTAACATCGAAAATCTTTCAACGTACATTTGTTCTTAGATAGTTTACTAACATTTTCCCAAAATATGGTGGATTTTGATGAACACTGCCTTCAATGCCAATAGTTTGAAAATTGACCCAATCTCACCCCTTAGAGGGGGTGACATTGGGTCAAATGAAACTAAAATGATGCTGAAATTCAAAGATATGGTAAAAACAAGTCATCCAACAGCGTTTCTTGTTCGAGGGAATCGTATTGACACGCTACAATGTTTGAAGTGGAGATTTTCAAACATTTGGGTAGTTTTCGAGCAATTCTAACAAAAATATTAGAAAAATGATTTTTCGAGAGGTCATTTTTGGCCAAAAACGTACCCCAACTTTAGACATCTGCCAAAATAACAGGATTTGTTCTAGGAACGAGAGTTTTTCAGCGAAGTCTTTTTAAGATGTCCCCTACACAACCCCTTTAACAGAATTCAGTTTCATTGAGAATAACCTGAGAAATAGTAAAATTCGTAAATAATCACTTTGACCCAATCTCCCCCAAGACCCAATGTCACCCCCACTGATGGTACCTTAAACTTTGTGATATCATACTTTTTTCACACTTTTAAGTGAATTTCTGTTTTTTTTTTATATATTATTAAATTGGTTTTAATGGTGTTACAGCACCTACACAAATTAAAATGTTTTCTATTTGACCCAATGTCACCCCCTCTAAAGGATGAGTTTGAGTTAATTTTAAAACGATTGGCATTTATGAACGGTGTGATTATACTAGCCATATTCTGGGAAAATGTTGGTAAATTCAGGAGCATTCCCCAACATTATTTATTTCGATATAATTTGAAATGTTTTTATTGTGTTAAAATAACAACAGTAATATCGTTTTTTGACCAAAAGTCACCACCACTGACGGTACATCATTTGTGGATAAACATTTTTGACATCTATACTTATTTTGTCTTTTTTTTTTAAAGATTTTTCACCTGGGAGGAAAAAGCCACGTGGCCATATAGGGGGGGGGGGGGGGTTGGCGTGAAACCACGAAAAACCATGAGGGGGGAGGGGGGGGTCAAAAATTCTCCAAAAAAAAGCCACGTGGTTTATGCACGACCCCATAGAAGGTTGGAGCAGATGGGAATCGAACCCAGAATCATCCGCTTACAAAGCGGACAGCGTAACCATTTGGCCACGCACAACCCATCATTCTCTAATGAGGATATCTCAGCAACTAATGGTTCGATTTTTAATGTTAAAATATGAATCATTCGTGAAATTTTTCAATCTTTTCGAACACAATATTTTCATTTTTTTTTAATCAAGACTAACATTTCAAATGGGCCAAATATTCCGGATTAAAAATACAAAAAAAAACGAATGACCGAAACCCCAGATTTTTTTTTTCTTTTAACAAAAAAAGGAAGAACAGATTTGATTCAGCAAATCAAGGTTTTTTTTGTGAATATTTTTAAACGTCCAAGTCATGAGCACTCTGATACCAAAGTTATCTTTGTAAGCTAATCAAAATTTATCTAAAAGAGTTATAAGCAGCATCGTCAAAACTTTTCGGCCCTGTCTAAATATTTTTGCAAAATTCAAAATGCTCGTGTTTTTTAGAACCCCAAACTTCATGCTTCCCCTCGAGTTAAAAAAATACAATGTAATTTCGTATTGCAAAATTGTACAGAAAAACTCCAAAATTCAATTGAAAACAAGCCGAGTAAACTACACTGTTCCTCAATTCCTTTCGCCAACAAATACCAAATTAGTGTCAAGAGCTGTGCACAAGCAGCTGCAACTGAGAAGTTGAAATGAGAATTTGACGAACCCACCGTCTGCAACTTGCGGCGGGGGTGGTGGGCGGCGTGCAAGAAAATTCATTTGAATATTAATGAGGCATCTAATTTGCATTTTAAGAGTGTTTTTCTCGCACCACCGTTTGCGTATGGTGTGGCAATCGTATCGCTTATTACACTTATTTCGCGCAGTCCTTGTTTAAATGATGAGAGGGAGGAATGTCACGAGAATGCTTTTAGATTGCTGAAATGACAAATTGAAACTTGATCAAGATTAAATTGAATTAGGGAAATTGATAAAATTACCTTTAATTTTCTTAAAACGAAAAAAATGCATACAAGATCCCACAAAAATAAAACAAACTGAAAAGCAAAACGTTGCATGTCACGAATCAACTCACAACCCCAAGTCGAACCAACAGGGCGGAGTTCTATGAGCCGGAAATATGCCCCAAAACATGCCCTATGCATACGAAATGTGTGTTGCTCAAGCCTTGTTGGTGTGGGTGTGGGAGGTTCCAAAAAAGAATCGACATTCACAGATTGTGCATCTTAGTTTGGCACCATACTGGAATGTAGCAGAAAAGCCACATTTGAGCCCCACACCCACACCACATACACACACAAACTCACATAATGCATCATCATATTTATGAAATATGAAACGAATCTTGTAGCATCGTGTTAAATAACCGCAACTTGGTATGCAACATTTCTGTGTACAAACCTACAAGGGCAACGAGTAAAAAGTGGGAGGAAAAGATAGTGGTTTGAGAAACTTTGATAATAAATTTATTCGGTGAAGATGTGTCGCAGTGTAGAGACGAGAAGTACTTTATAACCCCCAGTCAATGCAGCACACGATGCAGACTTGTGTGTGTGTGTGAAAATGGTTCTCATGATTGTCGGTATTTTTGAGTACCACCGACTTTCTGGTGTTTTTGAAACCCGATTTGACGAAAGTATTAAAACATTTTAAATTTAATTTGAACCATCTTTAGCAATATTTTTTTCAATTTTTTATAAAAAGTTTTAAACCAAAAAAATAAAAATTCAGATTTCTTTAACCCACAACTTCTTCTCGGGACACTCCTGAAGGGGGGCCACATGTGCACCAGAACAACCCAAGCTATAGTGTGACAAGTCGAACAGAACGAAACAATTTTATGAAGATGTGTTCACCACCTCATATCGTCTCCTTTCCTGGTCTATCTTATCTGCCGGTTGAGATATTGCCTCCAGGCCGGAAAATGCGTTTTCCTAAATGTGAAACTTGTCACACAGGAGTTTGGGTAACGGGAGAGAGGTGAAACAAGTGAAGAGCCCCCTTTGGCTAACATGAACTCGGCATTAGGTACGATTTTTCATGCTTGAGGAAGGTGAGGTTTGAGGTTTTGTTTTTGGATTTGAGAGAACTTTTGACCTGTGGTTTTGTAATTGATAAATTGCATTAAATTTTTATGCTTCTAGCCTGTGAGTTTTTTTTTAAGTTAGAACTAATGAAAATTTATACTTGTAATACAGACTATTATACATATTACAAATTATTATTTCAAAATTTATATGGAAGATCTAACAAATTTAAAGCGTATTTTGTGAATAACTTTCAAATCACTTTGATTTTAGGAAAATGACGGTACATAAAATTTGTTAAAAATCAAAAAATCAAAAAAAAAATAATAAAAAATCAAAAAAAAATTGTGTGTGTGTGTGTGCAACCAACCAAACGGGACCACGCGGTCGCTTCTTACAAATTGAGTTGTTTCCATGTATTTTAGATTTTAAATCCTATACATGCAAATAACTCGCATAGGCATTTGGCAGGTGTTAGCTCTGCCGAGCTTCGGTGACCCATTTCTACGCAGGCTAGCCGTGCGCGAGGTACTTCAGCTTGAATCGACAAGCCCCGCCCTAAAGAACGTTAGCATCAATCGGATTCAAACGTTATTTAGCACTTCCGAGTCCTTGTTAAATGGACAAAGACCCAGCACTTATATAGTTTGTAGTAGTAGTATTCCTAATTCTACCAATCCAAAAGACGGGGGATCGAACCCCGGTTCGAGCGACTTTGATGTTTCGTTCATGTTTAGAGTTTCAAAAATTCATATTTCCTGATCTTTCTCGTTTGGAGCAGATGGGAATCGAACCCAGGATCATTCGCCTACAAAGCGAACACCGTAACCAGTCAGTCACGGCTGCTCCATATTTCCAATTGGAAGTTTCTCACCCGAAAAGCAGCATCATCCGTCAAACCGGCAGCGATTGCGTTCACTATTTCGTCACGAATCCGGCGACTTCTCGAGCCGCCTGCATTTTGAGCCACTCAGAAATCGAGCCGCCAATCCCAGCAATCGTTGCCTACTCCCGCCCGCTTCACTTACTACTCAAATCCTTCAACATTTTCCTCAGCAATTTTCACAACTTTACAACAATAAAAACTTGGAAAATCCACCCATTTTTCTCTTGAAGGCCACCTCCTGTATCGGCAGAAATTTCTGACCAAAATTTAACAAATGGCTTCAAAAAACTCCGTTCGGTGACCGAGATTTCTCATCAAAGTGTCACTTCTTCACAACACCCAAATCACATGAAAACCTGCAAAAATCCGTCTGAATTCTTGTACCACTCAAAACCACTACACTACCGAAAGAACTTCTCACGGAACTGTCCCACCGGAAAGTCTAAAAATCGCGAACCGTAAAACGTCACGATGAAAAATTCGAAACGAGGAGAAACCAAAAAAAACACGGAGCGCAAATTCTTGTCAACCAACCGCGACCAAGGATTGCTGCGATCTTCATAAAAAATCAAAAAAAAATTGTTAGTCCTAAAAAATCATATGACAAGAATACTTTGTCTAAAAACGAAGTTGACTTTATAGCTGTCGGCCACCATTGCTAGTACCAACCACTAGTGTCTTCCTTTTTATCTACAAGGACTTCGCCGCCCTGGGCTCCTAAGTGTATGAAAGTATGGCACGGAGCGACGGCGCCGAATACCCATATTTACACAAAGAATTTTAGAGCGCCCGCCGCGGGATTCGAACAGGCGACCTCTGGATTGTGAGTCCAGTGCGCGGTCCGATTGATCCACACGGGCGGGACAATACTTTGTCTAACTCACCACTAAAGCATATTTTTGAATACTATGCAACATTTTCAAAACGGCATTTTTGTAAGGCTAATTCAAATATTTGTATAGTCGACATCCTCCTCTCTCTCCCTTCGAAATTATCCTTTAACATCCTGAGGACCCCGTGGCGCGGTGGTTAGCGGCTTCGGCTGCCGATCCCTCATGTGTGCTAAGGGGCCCGGGTTCGATTCCCGACCATCTCCTCTGGGTGTTCTGTGTTTGTCCCGTTAGTTAGTAAATTCAGTCTGAAAAGACGGTGTGATGTCTATATAAAAAAAAACATAAGGAGGTTAATAAATATTTGAAAATAAATATTTTTTTATGAAAAAAGATGGATGTGTGTGTGTGTGTGGTCCAATCCAATACCCGCTAACCGGTAGCGAAATTATGGGAAAGTATAATTTGTATCAGACTGTGTACATGCCGAATGCTGATACAGCTTATCTCAGTCCCGGGTATTAGGTGGTGATAGCCCTCGCGCTGCTTCCAACGACCCATTTCAGAATGACAGAGCTCCTTGCGGTCCAATTCCGAGGTCGCTGGGCATTGTTAGGCCCCGCCTAAACATAGAAGCAAGCATCTGAAGGAAACTCGATCTATATTTAGACTTCCAATCCCCTCAGGCAAATCAGGGATCAGCGCGTATTTAATATGAGAAGATAACATGTTTCAACACTACGGATCAATTCACTGCTAGAGTGTAAACCTTCTGATGGCCGACTGCTTAGCGTCCCGGACCACCACCAATCCAAAGGTGTGAGTTCGAATCCCACCTGATGCATTTTAGTTTTTATTCATATTCAAATTCCTGATTCCAAATTTCAAAGGTACCGACCGGGATTAGATCCCTAAACCTTCTGATTGGGAGACAGAAGCCGTAACCATTAAGCCACGGAGCCGGTTGAATGGGAAGTGGTTCTCTGTATGGCTTTTTGCGAGATGAGAGCAGAGGACAACAATCATCTCAACGTTTCCACTTTACCCGGGCTAACGACCGGCAGTTCCAGTTCACGATGATTTCCCTTCATATGTTAAAAACCACTTATGATTTTGGCACATATTCCGTTTGTCAGCGTTTCCTGTCATTACTGGCGGGAAAAATCTACGTGGAATCAGCTGTGCAGACCTCATGTGTGACAGGAATGCAGGTTGAGCGACTCCCACGGGCATATTTTTTTATGAAAAAAGATGGATGACCCGAAAACAATTCATGATATATTTCACAGAATTAATTTAAATTTAAAGTATAATTGCACTCATATAAAAATCTATTTGCCTTTCTAGCTAATGAAAGGTATAGGTTTACTAAATGTTATACTATTATGTACAATACAAAAAAAAACTTTTTTTGTCAATACATACTTAGATTATATAAGATTATTTATTGCAACACATTTTCAAAAAAAAACTGTCTGATCTTAATCTAATCTCCTATATCTAATGTTGTAATCTA
Source organism: Culex pipiens pallens (assembly GCF_016801865.2). NCBI lineage: Eukaryota > Metazoa > Arthropoda > Insecta > Diptera > Culicidae > Culex > Culex pipiens. The sequence continues at coordinate 32,681,847 of NC_068938.1, read as the reverse complement.
TTGATCCATGGCAAAATAAAGCAAAATTTTATTTGACAGTGTTGCCAATTATAAACAAAGGTCCAAATTAAATCGATGCATCAAAATAATTCACAAAGGCATAACATTAACACATTTTAATCCTGGCAAATAGTTACTGAGTTACCATTATTTAAAAATCTGCCGCAAATGACAATGCTGTTTTTAATCAATATTCACTCAAGTCGGGAAATCAGAAATGTCGAAAATGTTTGGAATTTTAAGAATTATTTTTTTTTGATTGATTTTTTTGCAATGTTTGGTACAATTTTTAGTTTAAATCTGTTCAATTTGTGTTGAACACCTAAATAAAATTTTCAGATTGCTTTTTCTAATTCAAACTAGGTATTTAAAAAAGAGGCATTCAAAATTCAAATAATTTTATGCATAGCTTTTGACTTAAAAAATGAAACAAATCTTCGTGATATTTTTTATAAGCAAGAGATTTCGTTTTACTGTTCACTAAATTAATCAAAATAATAAAGTAAGTGTAAGCTTTCGAATGATTATTCTGAAAATAAAGATAAATTTCAACAATTATGACAAGCTTAAAGTTATTGTTTTGTTTCATTTTGTCACAATGCTTTTATTTTCGAAACAGAACTCCAACATGAGTTTGATGTACTATATTGCAGTAAATATTAATTATAAGCTTAATTTTAATTTATTTAAAGCTTAAACTTAGTGAAAACATATCTTTCCACGATTTGATTGGAATCAATGAATTCTGAATTATTCTGAACTCATTTGAATTTTTAAAACTTTTCTATATACAGTACCACAAAAAGTATATTTTGCTAAATTTTTGTTTTCGTAAAATTATTGAAAACTAATTAGCATTAGCATTAGCATTAGCATTAGCATTTGGAGGACGCCCCACCACCGGAAGGCTCCACAACGCTTATCCCACTGTTTGGTGTGGTTGTATTAGACCCTCATCCGGAACAATAATCCAACACGGGAGATACCATGTCTTCATCTTTTGATGAGTGTGTAATACTACCCAGGGCATAAGGGGGTCCAGGCCGGGTCCAAGCTATCCTCAGGGATGGGAAGGATCGTTAGTAAACACCTATCTAAAGTGCGCAAGGACCCCTACGTCACCTTAGTGGTATAGATGTTTGTAGGGAGGTTTTGGACTCAATGTTAGTTGGAGAGGTATAAACCCTAGGATACACCTCGAAAGGCGTTGCGGGTTGGTTGTAACAGTATTCCTAATTCCAGTCTATGCTCACCAAGTCGCCATGGCCTAGTGGTTAGCATTTTTGCTTACCAATCCAAAGGACGGGGGTTCGAACCCCGCCTCCAGCGACTTTGATTTTTCGTTCATATTCAGCATTTCAAGTATTTCTATGTCCTTAACTTTCTCGATGGGAGCAGATGGGAATCGAACCCAGAACCATTCGCTTACAAAGCGAACATCGTGACCATTCAGCCACAGCTGCTCCTAATTATTGAAAACTAATGATTGCAAAACAACTAAACTAGTGTTTATAAAACTTTTTTCATTCAAATGCTGACACAATGGCTTGTTATTTCAATTTTTCCCCCTCCCCCTCTATACCCCAGCCAGAGCCGAGGGACAAAAGCTTTGAAAAATATTTGCATCGGCCTTATAAAATATTAAAACATTTTATTATCTTTTTAATATCAGCCTTTTTTTTTCTCCAGGCAGAATCAAGGGACAAAAAATGTATGGTTATTTTTTTTAAAAGAGCCTCACAATGTTATGTTTCAGAAAGCTATTGTAACTTTTTTCATAGGATAATTGGAATTTTTTCATTACTGTAATGACGTCAAAAAGGCTTCCTTTTAAATTTGTTTTTAAAAGAGAATTTGGTCATGTTTCAATTTTTACCAAAAAAACGCAACAGTTTGATACATTTATTCAAAAAAAAAAAGCATTAATTGAAAAAAAATCATTCCAAAATGTCAGCATTTTAAATCCCTCTCCTAATCCCTACAACTTGTCAGAGAAACCGCAAAACGCTTCGTAAGGATTAATTCACAATTGCTCAGTAAACCGAGCAGTAAGCCCATGTGTCAGGCGAAGTATGTCTATTCTAATCACATTTATATTTTTCCGGCCTATGAGTACACAGAAAAAAAAACCATTCAAGTTTCCTTAATTTCTTCTTGATTATCCATTTCATAAACATTTGTTTATAATTTTGTGAACTGATTTTCTCTCGTGCAGGTCTCAAAATGTTCGTAAAAGTTATTTAGAAGCATAAAGTTTATGTAAAAAGGTTGCTTAGTTTATAGTGCTTAGTTTATAGTGACGAAATTAGGTCTATGTCCCCTATGTCACAAATAGAACAACTATTCCTACGATCTGGTTTAGGATTCGCTCAGCTGGGGAAATGAACAGGATATTAATTTCCAAATGCAACCACCTTGAAAATTGCACTTCTATCAACAACCAGCCAGCCTGCTGCCAGCCAGTCAGTCAGTTCAGTGCTTTTGTGGTTTGCCTGGCAAGGATTGAAAGCTGATAAATCATCACGTCAGAGTGACAGAGGAGGAGTCCTGGGCCGCATGGTGATGTTTGCGGGGCGAGGGATGGGAAATTTGAAAAACCCTCTTATCTCTGATGACGCAGTTCTGCAAAACATCGCCCCCTCAGCAGAGTTACCCCTCAGGTCGGGGGTGTCCTATGTCCCATCCATGAGAGGCCTCTTCTCGAACACGCGTAAAACTTGACACGATTTTCATGCTCCCCGCCTCTGTTCTGTTCTGGTGGAGTGGGGTGTGATGGACATGGTGAGGATGGAAAAAGGATTGTGTTCAATTTTCCATTATCCTTTCAACCACGACATGTCAGGGATGATTGAATCGTGTCATCAAAATAAATTGGGAGCACTTTTCTGATAAACTCGCTCCACTTGACGCCTGGGCCTCGGTAGAACTTCCAGGGTGACGGTTGACTTTTGGAAGGGAGGGAAAATGTCGCCTGTTCACCATGACGACGATGATGATGATGCTGCTGCTGCCGGTGCCGAGCATCATTGCATGGAAACTGGAAACTGCGCGACCTGGTTCTGGGTACTTTAACCTTCAACATGTATGTTTTTACGACTTTAACCAGTGTTTTAGGGGTGGAATCCATGCAGGGTGCGGAGCTGTTTTAACCGATATTGGGAACGTGTTCATCGATGGGGCGTAAAATTCAACAGTTTTGTCGTTGTTTTATATGGGTTGTATAGTGGAGGACATTTTGTGTCAAAGCCCCAAAGAGAAGAGCAATATGATTGATGATTAAATTCTATGATACTGTGAGCGATCCGTTAAAAAAAATCGTCTAATCGCAAAAGATCATTTTTTACTTTAAAATCAATATTTAAAACTTTGAAACATTAAAAACGCTAAGTAACCAGGAAAATAAAAGAAGAATAGAAGATATTAGCCTCTGTTATCTTATTAATCAAACTTTCATTTTTTTTTTTTGTGTATTTGTAGTAAATAAGACAAAATCCTATTTCTTTTATTTTACTATTTTTCACTGATAGTTGGCTTCCCAAAGTACCTATTTTTCAATTTTGGAAATGTTTTGATATGATTCATGAGCTCAAAATTACAGTTTTTTAGCCATAGTGCATGATGGTGCATAAACTGGTTTCAGAGACATATTATTTAAAAAAATGTTTTTTTTTTAATATTGAAAATGGAGTCTAAAAATCCAACTTTAGGTAAATTTTTATCAAAATTTCATTTGCAAAGCTGCTAATAGAAACTTGCTTGCTTAATTCTCATTAAGCTATTTTATACTTGATACGGGTTGAAAACGCTTTTAAAAAGCTGTAATCGAAATCCAAAGTGCTAATATGCCAACATTAGGTACCCGATAGAATTTCTTACTTCATGAAGAAAATCCACATCTGGAAAAAAAATTGCAGGCTAAGAAAATTTTCCATAAAAAAAACTCTAATTTTTTAACATTTAAAATTGAACCAATAGTTTCCAAGATATCGTCATTTGAAAATTACACGCGAATTAGGTGACACTTAGAAATAACTCTTTTTCATAGATTCGAATTCTTTGTAAGGCTGTATCTGAGAAAACAATTTTAAAATTTATCAAAATTTCAGAGAGAAAATTGTTCTCAGCTTTTCAAACATATTTTTTTCGGGGATGGCTTTCCCTCGTGAAGTATTTTTAATAAATGAAAAATGTTTAAATTTCGAAAAATAATTACCTAAAAGTGTCTATAACTTCAAAACAATGCAGATTATCAAAACATCTTCAGAGTACTTTTGAATTGCAAATTAGATTTAGCTTTTAACAAAAATTTTGATATGTTTTGACCACATTATCGATATATTTCGAAAATTAAAAAAAATATATGTATATCTCTGAAGCCGGATTTTCCGATCATGCACTATGGTTCAAAAGATGTCTTTTTTCATTTGGAATTTTGAGTAAAAATAATTAAGAATGCTGAAGAAATTTTTTGTAATATAACGCATTTTGACAAAATGAGACTTAATTCTTATGTGAATTGCAAAACGAAAACTTTTAAGCATAATATGCAAATATTGTGACAATAAAATACAATAAAAGTAGCTTTGTGATATTTTTTCAATATAAATAAATTTAAATAAATATTCATTCTCATCCAACAGTACCAAATTGTTTTTGCGATGCTTGGTAATATCAATATTACAAATTTTACTCTAGATCCTTCTATGGTTCTATTCGCAAGATAATTTGTATAAGTGTTTTTTTGTTTGATTATACCGTAAAACGGAGTGATATTGACAGGTTTCAGTTTATACCATAAAATAAAGAATACAATAAAATACGTACGAAATGGTATGGAGTCATACTGGCTGTGATAGAGAAGTGTTCAAATTGCTTCAAGAAGAAGTTTTAATAAAATTTTGAAAATAAACTTTCATTAAGACTTGTTGATGAATAGCATTATTTTAATATTCTCAAAGTTTCATGCTTTTCCCATTGAGCATGATTTCGAATCGGAATAAGGAATGCATTTTCGAATTCTTTGGAAATTTTTTCATTGAGAGAAGGTTAATAAGTTGTGTTGTGTTTTTGAAACATAATTTGATAAATCTCCAGATTTATTAGCATTTTCAGTTAAACAAATTTCATTGAAATTGTGAAACTTTTGATTCGTGCTTCAAATTCAGTTTAAAAAGCAATATGAATGGATAATTTTTCAACTTCAAAACTAGTTTTGACGAATTTCAGGCAAAGTTCTGACTTTTTAACAATTTTACCTGAATTTTATACTTTGTTTTAAAGCTTATAGACATAGCAAACTACGTATGAACATTGATTATTTTTCTTGAAAAAATCTATATCAGCAGTCTTAGCGAAGGTACATTTGACGTAAAAATGAAATTTGAACACCTTAAATATTATTTTAACAACAAAAAATATGACTGTCAAAGTCACCCCGGAATTCAATAAAAGATATTTTAAAGCAACTATTTTTATTAACTCTATTCAAAATTTAACCTTTTTTTAATCCTTGTGTGGCCTACCCCAGTACATATTTTAAAATGATAATCTTGAGACAAACCTTACCAGTTGGAAATTATTCCTAACTTAAATTGAAATCCTATCAATGTCACCCCGGTTTACGGTACTTATGATTGTCATACAATTGTTTATGAGTAAAATAAATGATACAATTTGTGATGGCCTTGTTTTTTTTTTGCTGAAATTCTAAACAATTTAATTTATTTTCAAATTACAGTATAAGAAAATATGTGTGGTTATAATTTGTAATGATTTACAACATAAATAATATCCATTATTATTCAACCAGACAGTTTTTAGCTATTCCAATCACAAGGAACAGTATCCCCCTTATCACACAATTCAACTGTCGAATCACAATCCTTTGACTTTGTCATACAATCGATATCAGCTCAAAATCATCTCCATCCCCGCTCACAACCACCCACCCACTACTAAACCACACTACTGCAGTGTGCCGATCGACAGGAGCATTTATTCCCGGTAATCTCATTTGAAATTCGTTCCACCCAGCCAAGGTTCATCAAACTTTTCCATTCATTTGACTCCTCCCATCGACACCCCATTCATTATCACCCGACAGTTCCCCCCTCAGATTCGCTTTTTGTTACCCTGGGAAACTTTTGTTTCGCATTGATTTTCAGATTTAATTAAAGATTAACTCGGAGTTCGGTTTGATGAAAGGATTTTCTCCTACCTCCCCCCAAGCTTACCAAAAGTTGCAACCAGTCCCAGTGATTATACGCAAATTTCGCAGCACCCGAAACAGGCAAGGGACGCTCTTAAAAGCTACCACTAAGCTCTAGTCTTTATGCTTTACGACGAGCTGGGGAGAGACAATGATTTTGCGAATATTTCTTTTTCTTTGGCGAAATGGGGTCGTTCATCAGCAGATGTTTGAAGTCCGATAAATGAGTTGACAGTTTGTTGGGGCCAAACTCGTCTTAAAGTTCAGAAAAAATGAAGATGAAGAGAAAAAAAACGCTGGAAAATAACCCCATTCCTAGAAAGCGGGGGACTTTCTGCAAACTAAAACAGTAAAGCAGTCCAGCGCGGTGGATGATGGAGAAAAGTCGAGAAAAACATATTAATCCGCTTATCTGACCAACTTGAAGGACGAAGGAATTTATTGTTTTCTTCTCACTGTTGAACATTAAACCAGACCGCACCTCACTAAGAATGCAAAGTCAACTCTTTAAAAGCAAACTGATAAAAAAAAGTGAGTTTAATCCGACGTTGGCCAACTGTTGAGTTGCGTTTAGTTTTTGGGCAGCTTTGCCGGTGCCGGTGCCGGTGTCGGTTTGACCAGGTTCTGTTGAGGCAGCTGCTGGCAGGTGCAGGTTGATGGGATGAAGTAATCTGGAAGAAGGGTGAAAAGTTGATATTTAATAGAATTTTTTGTAGATAGATAAACAGAATTAGTGGAAATATAAAATGAAATGATAAATGATATATATGAAATTTGTGTAATTTTCCGATCTTTTCGAAAACAATATTCTATTTTATTTTAAATCAGGACTAACCTTTCAAAAGGATGAAAAATTGAATGTTTGACCCTTTTGAAATGTTAATCTTGATTTAAAAAAATGAAAATATTGTTTTCGAAAAGATCGGAAAATTCCACAAATTTGTCATATTTCAACATTGAAAATCGGACCATTCGTTGCTGAGATATCGACATTAGAAAAAGGTGGGATGTTTGGATGAGACTTAGCAAACATCAATTTTCCTGTTTTTAAATCTTTGCATGGCAATATCTCAGCAACTAAAGGTCGTATCAACAAAGTTCAAAACTCCCAGTACCGAAAAGGACCTAGTAAAAATAATTTTATGAAAAAAAAAGTTCAAAACGGCAAAATATAGAGAATTTTCTCAGCTTTTCAAAATTATATTTTTTCACTAATTGCATTAATTAAAAAAAATCAATAACGGCGACTAATTTCAAAAAAGTTACATAAAATTGCCTATAACTTGAAAACGTTGCACTTTATCCAAATTTAACTGCAAATTAGATTTTACATCGAAAAATGAAGTTGAAAATTTTTTGCGACCCGTATTTCGATTTTTTGAAAAAATCAGTATTGATTTAAAAATGTATAACTCACTCATAGATTTTTGGCACAGTCTGGAAATTTCTGAAAAGTTGGCATTTGATGTCCCCTAAAAGATATCAGAAAAAAAATGAAAGCAGTGTTTTTTTGCAAATAAAATTTTAGTCACAAAAAATGAAATTTAAAATCACCAAAAAAAATTTACCGTGCATAATTTTTTTAGTGTAGTCCTAATCCATTGCCGAAGACACCAAATCGATAAAAAATTGCTTTAAAAGACACAGATTTTTGAATTTTCATACATCATTTTTGTATGGACAGCTGCTTTGTATGGAAAATTTCTTGGACAAACTAATGATCCAAAATGGCTTTCTTGGGCATACAAAAGGCGCCAAAAGGCACGTATTGAAAAAAAAATCGATTTTCAAATCTCATTTTTGGCTATGTTTTAAACAACAAAAACATATGTTAAAGTACTTTTCGATTGCAAATTTTATTTTATTTCGAAAAATAAAGACAACATATTTTTTCTACTTTTCAACGTTTTTCAATTGAATTTTGTTCAACTTGTGCCATAGCTCAAAAGATGGTTTTTTTGTCATCTAAATAACATACCCAAAAATGAGATCTTTCAAAAAAAAATATGATTTGCAATCCATTTTTGTGTGTGAAAAGTTGAATTTAACCTTAACCTGATAAAAAGTTGTAAACTAACAGGCGCTCGTCGCAAAAAAAAACAATGAAATTACAAATTATAAATTAAAAAATATATTTTTTAAAGTGTAACTATTATTTACTGAGAAGTCCTACACAATACCTACAACTTTGCCAAAGACACCAAATCGGTCAGAAAATTAAGTTGCCGTATTCTTATTAAGCTGCTCCAGAAGATTCTCTACAACTTTCCCGACGCAATTGCATTGTTCTCAAAAAATCAATTTTGTATCATTGGATGGTCCAAACAACTTTCAATAAAAAAAAATTACAGTTGCCCATACAAAAATGGTATTTAAAAAATCAAAAACTTTTATCTTAGGAAGGAACTTTCTGATCAATTTGGTATCTTCAGCAATGTTGTAGGTAATGGTAAGTGAAACGAAGTTGACTTTATAGCTGTCGGCCACTATTGCTAGAACCAATCACTAGTGTCTTCCTTTTTTATCTACAAGGACTTCGCCGCCCTGGGCTCCTATGTGTTTGAGTACGGCACGGAGCGACGGCGCCGGATACCCATATTTACACAAAGAATTTTAGAGCGCCCGCCGCGGGATTCGAACCAGCAACCTCTGGATTGTGAGTCCAGTGCGCGGTCCGATTGATCCACACGGGCGGGACGAGTTAATGGTAAGTACAAGTCTGTAAAAAATAGATACACTGTAAAAAAAACTTTCGAGCTATTTTACATTACTTTTCCACAAAAACGGAAATTTGCCAAAAATAAATACTGCCGAAAATAGGACTTTTATCGATGCACATCAACCAGCGCCAAATGCATCGAATGCAATGCATTTTTTTTTTTGTATCTGCAAAACTACGGGAGCTATCGGTGTTATTTTTTATTCATCTCCTGAAGTATTATCTACTAACGGATTTACAGTAAGTTATGACTATGATTACATTCAAATTATTTCAGGATTGGGTCCGTAAAAGTAACAATTTTGGAAGAAGAATACATCAACCTCCGCGGTTGCGTGCACCCTTCAAAAAATAAGTTTTTTTCCCTGGACTATGACCAAGACTATTAGAGAAAACACATTTTTGCCCAGAGTCATTTTTTATGGTGGCAGGCAAAATCAACTTTGACAAATATTTTCCGAAAAATAATTAAATACAAAATTCAAAAAATTAACCCATCAAAATGAAAAAAAATAACTTTGAAAAATTATCAAGATTACTCCCATAATAAACTATAGAACCCCTGTCTTGCCTCGTTCATAAATAAATTATCAAAGGCCATGAAGGCAAAACACTCTTTATGAGAGATGCAAAATGTTCCTACTCATCTCTTGATTGTATTTTAGATCGCTTGATTGATAGCATCCGCCCAGATGTATTTATATTCGTTTTAATTACACTATTTGCAGCAAGACTTCAACCAAATCGATTTTTTTTGTGGTGATGTTCCAAAGAAGTGGACAGTTTTTGAAAAGAAGAAAATTAATTTGATCAACTACCAAATGTTGTACACGTAGTTCAGTTTATAATATTCGAAAAATCCATCAAATCCCCATTTCTACTCACTGTTCAGATACGCCTTCCGCGGGTCGGTCCGAATCTTCTTGCCGTCGGTTTTCTTTCCGGTCACAACAAAGTTGATGTGATCCCCGAGGGCAAAGCGCGGCTCGTTCAAGTCCAGCGCGTAGCACCCGTCGCGCTCGCTCAGCTTCTCAACGTTGAAATCCAGTTTCTGGGGAACCTTTTGCTGCTTCGCGGGCAGGAAATTGGCATTCTTCAGCGCCTGAAGGCCAACCTCCGCGGTTGAGGGTGCTTTCGGGAGGTACGCAGCCGAGGTGGCACCCTCGTGGAACACAAACAGCGGCCGGTAATCGGTGATTTTGTCGGACGCCTTCCCGCAGTAGCCGGGCCCGGGTGGGCTCTTGCAGACGCAAGATGCGGGGATTACGTAATCTGTTTTTGTTGGGTTGGGGTGAAACGAACAAATAAAATCAACATAAGCAAAGTTCAGTGAAGCTCGATAAGACGATTTATGCCTTGGAGCGATAATAAAAAGTGAGAAGGATTACCGGTGAATTCCGCTGTCCGCGTTGGAGCAACCTTGACCTCGGGCTTTCCGGTGTATTTGGACATCGTAATGTACTTCAGAACATCCCTCGGTCCAACGGGGAGCGCAGTGCTCTTGATCTTGAAGCACCCGTCCTCGACCTGGGTCGCGTTCACACACAGGTCACAGTGAAGATCTTTCTTGCGCATATCTTGATTCTTGTAGATTTTGATACCGAACATCTCCTGGTTGGCCCGCTTTTGATAGTAGATCTCGATGGCCTGCCCTTCGACGACCTGGAAGAAGGGCCGCGAAAGATCACTCGAGTGCTTGAACGCATCTTGGCAGATTCCGGCCAGCGAGCCAGTTACACAGCACAGAGAGATCAACAGAAACAGCTTCATCGCTTTAAAAACACAACCACTCGAGAGGAGATCACGCGATCAACTGAACTCTCTGTGGGGAAGAGTGTGCTCAAGTCTTGTTATAGATCTTGAGAGAGGGTAAACATCGTCAGAGGTCATTCTCTATCTAGAATAAATAATAAACAGCGATCAATCGTTGAGGGGGATTTCGAAGAACCACGTCTATTTCATCATTACAAATAACAAAAAATCACACTTTAAAATAAACAATTACAATCTTCAATAGCTATTCTCCGTCAGATCGTAGTCCACAATATGCTTCAACTCGTTATCTCTAACATGGTACAAAATCCGCTGCTTGTCCGCGTAGCTGCCCATCTCAAACACAACGCCCTGTCCAACTCCGGGATTGGCCGGAATCACCCGAACAATCCCCTCACCCAGACTCTGCAGCTCAGCGCTGATCCCGACGTACGATCGCACAAAGTTCATCAGATCTCCGTCCCCATTAGCGGCAAACGGAGCCTGTCGCAGTAGAACCAGCTGGTTGGAGACCTTCGGCGAGCAGCTACCTCCCTTCATGTGCTCAACAATGTCCTCCAAGATCACGATCTCCCGGTAAGGATCCTGGATCGCGCGATCCGTTTTGGCTTCCGCCTTCGAAGTTTGACACTGCTCCGGATCGATGCCACACTCGCTGATCATGTCCTCGCGGTATTCCTTGCGAATCTTGTCCGGATCGGTGGCTTCAGTGGTCGTAAAACCAACTCGTGGAGATTGGCCGGCCTTACGCGTGAAGATCGCCTCGCGCCCAGTGCGCTTGTCCGAATCGTCGTTGATTCGAATATCGATGTCCTCGATGTTGGATGTGCCACAATCGCACTGGGTGACGATCGATTCTGCAGGAAGAGAGGTTAGACTGATCCTCTAATGATCATGACGGCAATACCAACCTGTAACCACCAAAGTCTGCAAGCCCGAACGCGTAAATTGACCACCCCGACCAATCCAAGCATAGTAGCTCAAGGTGTCCCCCTTCTTGACCAGCACGTCCTGATTATCGATGAACAACTTCCCGTACGTAACCTCCGTGGTATTGGCACAAAGGTCGCAATACGCGCCCGTCTCCCTCGAATCCTTATTCACGTACAGCTCGATCCCAAACGAGGTTATCTCCGGCTGTTGAACGATCCAAACCTCAAGCCCTTGCGGCTCGTGCACGATAAAGTTGACCTGCGGACGTGATGGATCGGGACTCTTGGGATCCGGTCGAGGCTCGTCAGGCTTCGGCTCGCGATGGTCATGGTGACCGTGATGTCCGTCCGGTCGCCATCCTGGATCTCTGCGATCACCCCAGTGTCCGTGACCCCATGGTCTTCTGCCGTGTCCTCCGTGATAGCCACCACCGCCGTGGCCACCATGTCCACCTGGTCCATGGCAAGCCACCCAGCTGATCGTTACCAAACAGAGGAGTAAGATCTTGAGCGTCATTTTGGTTTTCTGGACACTTGACAAAGATTCCAATGGAGATTAACTGGCACAATCAAGTCTTGGTGGGAAGATCGAGAACAATACCTTCAAAACTCTATTGTTCTGTTCAATTGGGATTTCTCAACTCCAATCTAGATCGAGAGAGGATAACTGTTATACGAAAACTTTTTATTGCATCTTCTAATGTCTACACGGCAGATCGTAGTCCACCACCTGGGCCATATTGTTCAGCCGCGCGTGGTACAGAACCTTCTGCTTGTCCACGTAGCTTCCCATTTCAAACGCAACCGTGCTTTCACCACGTCGCCCCTTACCCGGACTGACTCGTCGAATACCGTTCGTGAGCTCCTGCAACTCTTCGCTAACCGCCAGCGACGATTGGACAAAGTTCTTCAAGTCTGCAGCGCTGCTCGTTTTGAAAGGAGCCTGCTTCAACAGTAGCTGGTTGGTCCGAGAACTGCTCGAGCCACAGCCAACCTTCATTTGATCGATGATCGCGGCCAAAATCTGCGCCTCCCGCTGCCAGTTCATGGACGGTTCCGAGAGACGCTCTACGCGGCTTCCCGGACGGCACAGGTTCGTCACCGGGTCGAGATCGCACTCGAACGGGGTGTCCTCGTGGGAAAACAACTCGTTCTGGTGGGCTTTGGCGATTTCTTCGAATCCAAAGCCGGGATCGGTTGAATCCTCGGTAACTGGACTCGATGGAACCGGAGTGCTTCTGCCCGAGAAACGCAGATCAATGTCTGGGTTGTTGGAGGATCCTTCGCAGTTGCACTTGTTGATGATGGAATCTGAAATCGAAACTTAAGTGTTCTGTCCGCGTTGCCCAAGTCTCAACAAATCCCTTACCAGTAACCCACATCTTCTTCATACGATGCCGGGTAACGTTCGATCCCTCTCCGGTCAGCACGATATAAGACAAAACGTCCCCATTCTTGATCACAACCTGCGTATCTTCAATAATGAACTTCCCGTACGTGACCGTCGTAGTATTCTGGCAAACGTCGCACTGACTTCCTTCCGCAGGTTCCCTGTTCACGTACAGCTCGATCCCGAACATGGTCACGTTGGGATTCTTCTGGATAGCCGAAACCTCCAACCCCTCCGGAACCTTAACCTCAAAGTTCACGTGCGGACAACCATGGCCCCGGTGATGCCGGTGATGTCCATGGTGACCGTGGTGGCCACCGCCACCGTGCTGATTCCAGCCTCCGTACGATCCGTGATTTCGATGTCCAAATACGACGCCAACCGAGAGGAGGCATCCAAGCAAGATTATCAACTTGACTTCCATTTTGCTGTGCGATCGAACTCAATTACAGACTGTTACTACTGATCTAGCCGCGAATAAGTGGCTTTATATTGTAGACTTGGACCGAAACGATGAGCTTCTTATCTCTCGTTGGGTTTTTCCGCAAACTTTATTGATTCATGTGAACGTATTTGAGACAGAAGTGCGAGGTTCGAACCTTGAATCCAAAAAAATATTTGTTTTAAACTTTCTGTTAAAAGAAATCAAGATAAAGAAAGTTGTTAGGCAAACTTAAAATGATGCAATATTTTTTTAAGTAAAACTGATATGCCAATTAGAAAACTGACGTGGTGACTAATTATTGTTGATGAAATTGGAGTAAACAATTCCTTGAATTTCCTAACGAGATGCAATCAGCCAATTATTGTAAGAGCTATGCAAAACAAACACGTTATAATTTCTATGGCAGACATGTTCCTTTTTGTAAATCCCCCTTTTTATTCGTTATCAGTTCCTAGAACAAGAATTTTGTGAACATTTTTGATATATATTTACAAACAAATAGACTTTACTCTCGTTCAGAATCAATCAATGAACAATTTACCGGTCAATTTGAGTGATCAGAAACTCATGAAATTTTCCTTTTTTTCAGAAATAGTGTGTCCATTTTTGAAAAAAAAAAATACATTCAAAAAGCTGAGAAAATTCTTTACGATATGGCCTTGCAAAGAATGAAAATTCGCAAAAATGAGTGGGTTTAGATTCCACCCAATTGAACCTCTATTTTTAATCGATAATATCTTCCAAACCATTGAGCGATTTGAAATGTTAAAAAAAAATCTTTATCATGTTAAAAAGTGAAACATGTGTGAAATTCTACCAACTTCTATACAAAAATATTTCCCGATTTTTTAAATCACGACTTACATTCTGAACGGCTTAAATCGGCCCAATTGAAATGTAAGTCGCAATTTTTCAATCTGAAAATATTTTTTTCACGGGGTCGAGAAAATTTCACACTTCAAGATTGCATCGATTGAAAGTTGAGGGTTTATTGAGTAGAACTTTTAAAACACGCATTTTTCTGTCATTTTCATTCCTTGCAGAGCCATATCTCACAAAGCAAATGTCGGATCAATAATGTCCAAAAAAAAATCATATTGTAGAGTATTTCCTCAGCTTCTACAACTTTTTTTTTAATATGGACAAGGATAGACTTTATTTGAAAAAAATAATAAAAAGAGACAATTTTGTTGAATAGTTTAACCTGCACATTATCAACATTTTATAACGGAATTTTTCGATTTTCAATTCGGATCTGTAGTCCAAAAATTCCAAAAAATATGAACATTTGAGTTAAAGAAAATAAAAAGAATTGTTGAAAAGAAAAACAACTTTAAATAGTATACAAAACAGCTTTTTTTAAATCAAAATAATATTTTGATGCCCTGACAATTTCATACTAAATTAATCAGAAGCCAGTGTACGATTAATTATACATTGAACTTTAATAATAATTTTGTCTCCAACTCCAATCTCCAACAACTTCATAAATTTTTCATTAAAATATGTTGAAAAAAATAACAGTGAAGCATTTGAAAGTGCCAAACCAATTGAACCAGTGTATGTCTTTTTTTTTGCGAATTCTGAAAATAAAAAGCTCATTTGAATTTGGAATCTGATCCTTTGACATACTCAACTACCAATTTGGCGAACATTCATCGTCAGAAGCGAAACCCTGCATTATTTATTCGATTCCGCTGAAGCACTCCCAGTTTCAGCAGAATAATTACAACACTTTTTTACTCGCACTGTGATTGTTTGACTTTCGGAGTTTCGGGACTCGAGCTTCCACTCGTGTAGCTGGCCTGAACATTATTTGGTGTATAATCACGAACTTTTATTTTTTTCAAACAGAAACTTTCCACTTTTTGCACCCCCAGGCTGGCTCACGTGGACTCTAGGTTGACGAGTATCACAAAAAAAATCCTCGGATAAAAACTAATTTAAAATTCCATCAAGCAAATCTCTGGCCTGGCAAAAGCCCGCACCCTTCGGCCAAAAACTGAAAAGATCAACAAACCAGGCTGAGACTTTTGTTTTCCAGCTCAGCACCACGTGGCTGCTTGCCGAAAAGCACGTGTATGTCACCGGATTTACCTTTTCAATACAACTCTCCCAGTCCAGGTGTTACGTGAGGGAAAGAAGAGCAAGAGCAAACTTGGCCAAAATCAGTGAAGTAGATACAAATTTGTGAATATAAAATGCATAAATAATGAACACTCTTTGTTTGCTCTCCCAGCTTGCATCGCACGTCACGTTCAGCAGCAACAGAAGCTTCGGATTCTGCTGGGTTGTGGAACATGTTCAACCTAACTCCCCTAGAGTTCACCGGGAGTCGAGAAACGGTGGGGATGCTCGAGGTTTTGAAGGAAATAATTTTAGAACCCTTATATTCACTTGAGTGGCAGTGCTTGGCCGAATGGTTACGCTGTCCGCTTTGTAAGCGGATGATTCTGGGTTCGATTCCCATCTGGTCCAACCTTCCATCGGATGAGGAAGTAAAATGTCGGTCCCGGCCTTGGTTGTTGTTAGGCTGTTAAGTCATTCCAGGTGTAGGAGTCGTCTCCATGCCATAAGTACAAACAACACACCAAACCAAGCCTACTGCGGTGGAATCGCTGGCGGCGGTTGGACTCGCAATCCAAAGGTCGTCAGTTCAAACACTGAGGTGGAAAGTTCCTTGGAGTAGAAAGAGGTTTGGGTGCTCTCCCCATTCAAGCCTTCGGACTCCTAGGTTCGAGCAGAAACTTGCAATAGAGACCACAAAAGACCCGGGGGTCGTTAATGTGGATGGCTTGATTTTTTTTTTTTTTTTATATATTCACTTGAATAATCAATTTTTTACTTAATTTGGGCATATCTCTAAAACTTAACAATGTTTATTTCTTTGTTTTTTTTTATTTGGGCAAAACATTGGATAAACGTTTACAGCTCAACCAGTGTCATTTTCCAGCTCAACTCTAAAACATTACGCAAAAACTATTTGGAAAGTTAAACTTCTAAAAATCGAATCTTCGGATAATCAAAGCTTCGGATTAACGAGACTAAACAAAAACAAAAACAAAAACAAAAACAAAAACAAAAACAAAAACAAAAACAAAAACAAAAACAAAAACAAAAACAAAAACAAAAACAAAAACAAAAACAAAAACAAAAACAAAAACAAAAACAAAAACAAAAACAAAAACAAAAACAAAAACAAAAACAAAAACAAAAACAAAAACAAAAACAAAAACAAAAACAAAAACAAAAACAAAAACAAAAACAAAAACAAAAACAAAAACAAAAACAAAAACAAAAACAAAAACAAAAACAAAAACAAAAACAAAACCAAAACCAAAACCAAAACCAAAACCAAAACCAAAACCAAAACCAAAACCAAAACCAAAACCAAAACCAAAACCAAAACCAAAACCAAAACCAAAACCAAAACCAAAACCAAAACCAAAACCAAAACCAAAACCAAAACCAAAACCAAAACCAAAACCAAAACCAAAACCAAAACCAAAACCAAAACCAAAACCAAAACCAAAACCAAAACCAAAACCAAAACCAAAACCAAAACCAAAACCAAAACCAAAACCAAAACCAAAACCAAAACCAAAACCAAAACCAAAACCAAAACCAAAACCAAAACCAAAACCAAAACCAAAACCAAAACCAAAACCAAAACCAAAACCAAAACCAAAACCAAAACCAAAACCAAAACCAAAACCAAAACCAAAACCAAAACCAAAACCAAAACCAAAACCAAAACCAAAACCAAAACCAAAACCAAAACCAAAACCAAAACCAAAACCAAAACCAAAACCAAAACCAAAACCAAAACCAAAACCAAAACCAAAACCAAAACCAAAACCAAAACCAAAACCAAAACCAAAACCAAAACCAAAACCAAAACCAAAACCAAAACCAAAACCAAAACCAAAACCAAAACCAAAACCAAAACCAAAACCAAAACCAAAACCAAAACCAAAACCAAAACCAAAACCAAAACCAAAACCAAAACCAAAACCAAAACCAAAACCAAAACCAAAACCAAAACCAAAACCAAAACCAAAACCAAAACCAAAACCAAAACCAAAACCAAAACCAAAACCAAAACCAAAACCAAAACCAAAACCAAAACCAAAACCAAAACCAAAACCAAAACCAAAACCAAAACCAAAACCAAAACCAAAACCAAAACCAAAACCAAAACCAAAACCAAAACCAAAACCAAAACCAAAACCAAAACCAAAACCAAAACCAAAACCAAAACCAAAACCAAAACCAAAACCAAAACCAAAACCAAAACCAAAACCAAAACCAAAACCAAAACCAAAACCAAAACCAAAACCAAAACCAAAACCAAAACCAAAACCAAAACCAAAACCAAAACCAAAACCAAAACCAAAACCAAAACCAAAACCAAAACCAAAACCAAAACCAAAACCAAAACCAAAACCAAAACCAAAAGCAAAACCAAAACCAAAACCAAAACCAAAACCAAAACCAAAACCAAAACCAAAACCAAAACCAAAACCAAAACCAAAACCAAAACCAAAACCAAAACCAAAACCAAAACCAAAACCAAAAACAAAAACAAAAACTTGGTCCCTGATCACTAGGCCGTCCCAAAAAAATGAAAAGTTATCAAATCTTCGGTGCTCACCCCTAGAATGATAGATTAGGATGTCAGGAACAATGTTTTCATGCAACAAAAAATTTCCAAAAATGGTTTACAACTCGCGCGCGGAGCTTGAATGAAAAAAGTGCATTTTCCGAGGATTTTTCAAAAATGCGCGTAGCAATCATACTAAAGTTATTCAAATTTGGTCGCCTTGAGCTTCAAGTTATAGTTTAATGTCCCCTGAACAAATTCCTATACAGACATAGTCCATAAAAGCTTGTGTTTGGGCATGGCAGGGCGTTTTAGGGAGAAAAATTTGTATTTTTTTGCCAAAAATATTCAAAAATCACACCCCAAAACGAGCCAAAAAAATTTGCAGCCAAAACTAATGCATTCAGCTTATAGAAAATTTTACGGAGATTATTTTGTTTTTTTTTTTTAACATTCAATTTATATCCACGCAAAGCCGAGGTATTTGCATTTTAGTGAACAAAAAGTGACGAATTTTCAAAATTCTTGGTATATAAGCGTTTTTAGCATAAAACATTGGATCCTATGATTACAAACGGGAAAGCATATATTTTTGATATTTTTATTTTGCTCGCTCAAAAACGATATTTTTTAATAACATTTCATGAAAAAACATCAGATTTGCTCACAATGTGACGTAAACGACATATTTATAAGTACTGCTCTGTGCTCTTCTCGATATGAACAAATAAAGCTCTAATGGGTAACTTTTTTTGAAAAAATAAGTTTTTTATAAATAAATTTGTTTCATTCGAATGTACATACAAAAAAAAATCACGTTCACAGCTTGGAGATATGAACTTTAATAAAATTAATTTTGATTTATGATTATTTGTCGTTTACGTCACAATGTGAAAAAATCTCCTTTTTTTTCATGAAATCTTATTAAAAAATATCGTTTTCAACTGAGCAAACTAAAAATATCAAAAATATATGCCTTCCCGTTTGTAATCATAGTAGCCAATGTTTTATGCTAAAAACGCTTATATACCAAGAATTTTGAAAATTCGTCACTTTTTGTTCACTAAAATGCAAATATCTCGGCTTTGCGTGGACATAAATTGAATGTTAAAAAAGCAAAATGATCTCCGTAAAATTTCCTATAAGCTGAATGCATTAGTTTTGGTTGCAAAATTTGTTGGCTCGTTTTGGTGTGTGATTTTTGAAATTTTTTGGCTAAAAATATATTTTTTTCTCCCAAAAACGCCCTACTATGCCCAAACACAAGCTTTTATGGACTATGTCTGTACAGGAATTTGTTCAAGAGACATTAAACTATAACTTGAAGCTCAAGGCGACCAAATTTGAATGACTTTAGTATGATTGTTACGCGCATTTTTGAAAAATACTCGGAAAATGCACTTTTTTCATTCAAGCTCCGCGCGCGAGTTGTAAACCATTTTTGGGATTTTTTTGTTGTATGAAAACATTGTTCCTGACATCCTAATCTATCATTTTAGGGGTGAGCACCAAAGATTTGACAACTTTTCATTTTTTTGGGACGGCCTACTGATCACGAGTCCGAGCTCCATTTTTCGACAGGGTTCCGAGCTCCATGACAGGGTTTTTTTAGGCAGCCTGAAATTGTGATGATTTGGAAATTTGGTGTCAAATGGACTTTAATGTAAAATTGGACGCCTGATTTGATAGCGCACTCAAAAGTCCGAGAAAAAGTATTTTTCATCGAAAGATATACAAAAATAGTTTTAAATCCTCCGATTTCGTGTGAGTTGGCGGAGGATTACCCAATTCCGAAATGTTATTCTAAAATCCAAATCTCGGGTGAGTTTTCAAAAAGCCGTAAGAGCCACCGTGACCTCCGACACTAATATTCGTTTTTCTCCAAATTGTAGCAAAATTTCATTTATTTTTAATTTGGGGCACTTGAAAGACGTGTAAATGAACAATAAGCATTATTGTTTTTTTTTTCGTAAGTAGGTCGAATACCGATGCAAAAAAGGCTTTGTTTACCATTGGCTCTTATGTCTTTTCGAAAACTAATTCGAGAAATATTCTACAATACTTATTCTATTTTTTTTAATTCGGAAATTTGATAAAATTTGAAATTTGAATCCGTGTTGCAGAAAGTTTAAAAGAAATCAACAAAACATTCAGTATAAAAACAAGACCAACCCTACATCATGATTCATCTAATCTACTAGTCACCTGCACCCTTCGAGATGAACAGCTCATCCTAAGCTTGATGGTAAGAGGAGAACGTCATACGAAAGGAACTCTCCTTCAAGGATGGTGAGGGAAAAAAACTAAAACAAACTGCGGTAAAATCAAGTCACGTAATATTTGAAACGAGTTTGCACTTAATTTAAATTTAAACTAGCTGAAAGTTAATTCTGTTCAACACATGTCTAGAGCTTTCCTCAGAGATTCGGACTAGGCCCTGGAATAAACAGCACTTCGTCGTAGTCCACCACTCCCAGTTGATCTCGCCCCAACTCGAGAATTTTTAGTTTGTCCAGCACACTCTGCATCTTGCAGCCAACTCCTTCCTGCAGTACAAACACCGACTCAACGCGGTCCACCAACGGCCTCAGCAGGTCAACCGAGTAGAGGCGCGCCCTGACGAACCGTTTCGGATCACCAACCAGGGCGGGGGCATTCGGAAGTGGAAAGAACAGATGGTCCGAGGGTTGCTCCGGCAGATCACAGCTGTCCAGCATGTTGCGGATGTACTGCTCGAGGAAGTTAACGGTGGCTCGATGGCCGGAAGGGTCACACTGGAACGCGCAAATGTTCTCGGCTTGGTTGAGGAATTGGTCTGGAAAATCGTAGATTTAAATTTCGACCTCCGAAAAGTTACTCAATTTACTCACTATCGACGACGATCGTCTTCCACGGGTACCACTTGGTTCCGGAGACTTTGTCCTTCACCGTTCGATACCTGATGGTGTCGCCCAGCTTCACCGCGATCGTATCGTCCTGGATTAGGAACTTGCCGTCGATCGGCGCGGTCACATTCCTGCACAAGTCACACTTCCCCTGCAGGTCATCCGATGTTGGATTAACGTACAGCTCAACGCCAAACCCAAAGTGATGGGGCTTGTACTTGGTCCAAACCTGGATGCCCTGCGGTTTCAGCAGTTCGATGTTCACCTTGGCGGATCGGGAAAACATGTTCCAATCGGGAAGAACTGGGTCATTGTCCTGACTTTGGGAGAACGATGGAAGTAGAGCGAAACTAATTAGAAGCATCGCCGAACGCAGAATTCGGATGGAACGAGCAGTGCTTCGAGGCATGAGCATCTTGCTGAACTGATTGGAGCGAACTGCCTGATTGGAGCGCGAGCGCAAACATCGTGAATGGTGTTTTTTTTCGGTTTGAAAAATTAAATATATAAATGTCCAACAACTGGTGTTTGGCTACC
The DNA here is from genome assembly GCF_016801865.2 of Culex pipiens pallens. Classification (NCBI taxonomy): domain Eukaryota; kingdom Metazoa; phylum Arthropoda; class Insecta; order Diptera; family Culicidae; genus Culex; species Culex pipiens. Next base: position 32,660,355 of record NC_068938.1, on the reverse strand, counting down.
CATCGTGGCTATGAAGAGTGGGCAAATTTTGGGTTTTTTCAATTGGGCTAAACTCTTATCTATATATATAAAAAAATTCGACGGGTTTGTTCGAACGCGAATCAGTTCAATACGGAGCGTCGGATAGAGGTGCTCTTTGTTGCGTTGGATTCGTATAAGCCCAAGGAAGGTTCTTACGCCAAAAAGTTACAACTTTGGCCACTCTGGAACCGAATCCGAAAATTCAGCAGATTGTATGGGAAAAATTACGTAAAACCAAATTTAGATCACAGGAGGCAGAAAAAGCAAAAAAGTTAAAAACGTCAACAAACGAAAAGGCAGAACGAAGTTTGTCGGGTAAGGCTTGTTTTTAATAAAAACAAAGAAATATAACAACATAGCAAAAAGCCTTTACATTTATCTAAACTGGCTTACCAAGTTTTGCAACGAGTTGAATATATCATTTGTTTAAAATTCCGAAAAACAACCTTTACAGCAGGGCCGTAGCAAGGATTTTTGTTCGGGGGGGGCTTGGGTGCAAAAATTCAAGGAGTATAAAAATCAGCAAATCATTTATACCATCACTTGGTTTGTGGTATAATTATTGAGATGAATTGTAAAATTGTAATGTAATGTATGCAAAAAAGTTTTCGAAGATTTTCATATTAAGTTTTCAATGTCTTTATTGAAGAAACTCCTACGTCATTTTTTTTCTCTTTATTTTAACAGCTAGTTTGTGTTAAAGGAGTAGAGAAAGTGTTTTTTTTTTTACATTTTCTTGAATTGTTTAATTGTAATCCAATTTCGTGATAAACGTCGCTAAATTTAAAATATACTTAACTTGAATCAAATTTTTGAAAGCAAAACAATTTTTTTTATAGAAATATTGATTTATCTAACCATAAGTATTATGTTTTCTGTATTTTATACTGAGAGAAATTTTAAACCGTCTGGATTTACATTTTCAGTTGGCCTACACGCCAATGTTGTTGAAAATAAATGCTTCAGTGGCCAAAATGCCTCAAAAAGTGACATTTTTGAAAATATCTTTTTTTACGGGTTAAATCCCATTTAAAATTGAAGAGCGGAGCGCCAGCTCCTGTTACGTCCAATCAAGCTCATATTTTGGATTTGGGCTTAGTATGCCCACCGGAACAAACCCTTAAATGCCCGCAAAAAAGTCATTTTTGTTACATCCTAATATGTAACCATTTTTAAATGCATATCTTGACTTTTTTTTGATAAGGTCCTATAAACAAAAATAAACATTGAGTGTATCCCGCTTACTCCGATGGACTTTGACATAAGGTGTGAAAGGGATACACTCAATGTTTACATTTGTTTATAGGACCTTATCAAAAAAAAGTCAAGATATGTAACCGTTAAAATTTTCCTCGATTGCATCAAACATTAAAACGATTCATGTTTAACTTTAATATTCCGACTAAACGCCATATTTAAATTCATTACTCATTGTATTCTGAAAATTGGTCCAGAATTTGAGCAAAAATAAAATTTTAAAACATGACAAAAAATTTTTTCTAAAGATAATTTTTTAATAAAATTTAAATCTATCGTTGCAGTGCTGCTTATCTTCGAAATTTAAAAAAAATTAAATTAAAAATAAAATTTTCTGATCGAATAAACGGTTAAATTTAAACCAAAGAGTATCAAAAAGACATTATTAAAGATATCCAGAGTCAAAATATTTAAAAGTCTATGAATTCATAGAAATCATTCATTTTTTATCGATAAAAAAAATAAATCCACAGTAAGCTTTAAAGTGCATATTTCGTTAAAACACAAAAATTAACATTATCCAATTTATTGAAAATAGTGTACAAACTGTTTAACAAGTATTTCAATGAAAATGATATAACAGCAACATCAAGCAAAACTTTTATTGTTCTTATCGTGTAAAGACTCAGAACCATTGGAGATTGATCTATTAGTTCCTGAGACACATCTTCTCGAAATAAAATAAAATGTACGATAAAAATTGTAAATGCGAACACGATTAACAAATTAAAATCTTCAATTCACTTATTTATTTATTTTGAAATAACTATCAAAACTATATTATTTTTAAAATAAGTTTTGATAACCAATATGATTTTACAAGATAAAGGGGAAAAATAATGTAAATTGGCTGTGGTGGTTCTAGAAAAGACTCTCTGAATATTTCTAAGCAAAACAAAAAAACACACAAATGAAATCCTTTTTTTCTATTTCTGGGATCTAATCATGTTTAATAATTTAGGATTGTAACCATTTATTAAAATCGATGTTTGTTCAAGCAATATCTTGACTCTGGGAACAAAATCCTGCACATTTTATGGTTTTGAAATTTTATATTTACGAAACCTTGCTAAATTAAAAATAAAGAAAACTTTATGTAAGAATTCATAAATCGATTAGTTTTATCCTGTAAATCTAATCTTAGTCTGCACTAGAATTCAAACATACCAATATTCGAAGCATCAAAAAATTAAGATTATTAAAAAATAATTTATTGAAATGATTGAATATTATTTTTTGAATATCTTTATTTAAAAATGATAAAAAATGTTTTTTATAATTTAAGGATTATTTTAGTTGTAATTATTTTATATTTTTTTATGTTTTTGATTTTGTTTCATTTTTGGAATTTCTGATTTTTTTTTTAATTATCATGTGTAATTATTATCTTAAATTTTTGTTCTAAAAGTAAAGAATACTTTATGTAAGAATTCTTAAATCAATTACATTTTTCCTGTAAATCAAATCTTAGTCTGAATTTTGCTACAAGAACTATATTTTACATTCAAACGAAAATTTTAAAAAATGTCCTGTAGTACGGAGACTCTTAAAACTCCATACAAAAAAATCTCAAGAAACGGTCAAGAAAAGGTTTACGAAAAGACTTCTCTTAAGCGGTACGCAGCTGAAAAGGAACAGAAACAAAAAGCGTCGTTTGATATTTCTTCGGGTGCAATATGTGTTGATGAGATTTTGATTTGTTTATTTGGATGCGACTGAAAATAACGTTTGAAAATAATGTATTCGCTTAAATAATATTGAAGAATTGCCTCATGAAGCTGACTATCAAAACGCTGAATCTTAAAATGCTGAAATAAGGGAAAAGCCATTACAATAATCACTTAATTTTCTGGTAAAAATAAATAAATTTAGGAATACTAGAATTCAAACATAAAAATATTTAAAGCATCCAAAAATTGAGATTGAAAAAACATAATTTATTGGATTTTGAATAACTTATTTTTTTTTTTTTTTTTTTAGTTTAGGATTTCTTAAGTATTAATTATTTTATTAATTTTTCAGTTTTAGATTTTTTAATTTTTGGAATTTCAGATTTTTTGATATTATGTTTTTATTATTTTTATTTTTGATTTCTGGCATTTCTTTGTCTTATACCTAAAAATCTGAAATCAAAAATTATGAAAATTTAGAAATTTGAAAGTGTAAAATTTTTAAATCTTTATTTAGCCGTTGCGAATATTATTTTGAAGTTTATGTCACTAAACTCTGACCAAAGTCAAGAGGGTTAAAAATCAAAACTACAAGCTATGGTTTTATTATTTTAAAAGTGTTGTTTTGCATCATTAGTTTTCAAAATATCTAGCTGATGGCGAAATGCTTTTTTCGTGAAAAAAAACTTTCCGCGGTTCCGCAACATGTTACAAAAATTCTAAATATTTTTAAACGAGCCCAAACATGTCGTATATGATTATCAAAGCAGGAAAAACATTTCAAATTTGTTTTCCGAACCGACCTGGTCGCTGGTCCTAAAAAGACTTAATCGAAATAAGTTATTTCCATTAAAATTGTGAAGCTATTTTTTTTTTTAATATTTTATTTGCTCTCTGTTTTTTGGTCCATTTTGAAAAGGTGGCAACATAAACTTTGGAAAATATTTACAATTGATATTCAGAAATAAGAAATTATAAAAAAATAATAAAGAAATTTTAAAATTTTTAAAATGCAAATTCTAATCTGTAAAATCCAAGAAATAGAAATTAAATAGTTTGAAAATGAATTATTGATCAGAAATTATACAATTTGAAATAGTAGTTTATGCAACAAGTTGCAAAAAGAGGATTTTTTCAGCACGAGTCGTACATTTATCCAACGAGGTTCACCGAGTTGGATAAATACGAAGAGTGCTGAAAAAATCAAGTTTTGCAACGAGTTCCATACAACATTTTTTGCAATTCCGAAAAACACTCATTGAGTGAAATTTTAAGTCAAATTTTCATGTATTTTGTCAATAAATCGTTTAAATCAAAAAAATGTTGAAAAGTGTTACTTTTCGAAACAAGTGCTGAAAAGTTCAACTTTTCAGCACCCATTTCTGTGCTGAAAAGTAGAACTTTTCAGCATTTATTTTGAAAAGTGTTGCTATTCGATTCTGTTATTATTGGTACAGAAAAGTAGGCTATTTCATCGTTCAAGAATGACAGGAAAAGTAAGTAGTTTCACGACGGAATTGCAAAAATGATATTTAATTAATTTAATTTCAGAGTTTTTGAATCCAAGCTTAAATTTTTTTAACGTTTTGAATATTTTTATCATTTTATTTCTTCCTTTAAAAATCGCAAGCTCATGCACAAAGTGAAAATTAGTTGATAATAAGGATTCACTTAGTTGATCTTCCGATTTTTGATATATTAAATAAAAATTGGAGATTGGCCACGGTGGAAACTAAAAAATGTGACCAAAAGAAAGCATTTTGGACGAGTGGATTCGGAAAAAAGGTTTACGAAAAAGTAATTAAAAAAAATACACACAGATATTTCTCAAGCATTTTTCTCTAAGGTCTCAGATATGTAACTAACCATATTCTTAAAACCACAACGATAAAATTAGAAATGTATTTCTGATAATTCACTCAAATGTTTTTCATATTAAATGCTTTCGTTTTTGAAAACAAAATCTAAATATTTTTGAGAAATTATGATAAATTTTGAAAAATGTAGAAAAAAACATTTGTTAACAGTTTAAAGGTTTTAATGCACATAAAGGAGGGCTATTAATTTTACAGTCCAAATTCGACTAGCTGAAGCCTCGATTATCCAAAGTTTCGATTATCCGAAGTTCGAAGGACTTCGGATAACCGAATCAGGAACAAATGAAATCGGCATGTTTTATTTGCTTGTTTTTAACATCAAATTCGGCATCTTTTTTTTTTTAATGGTCCAATACACCAAATTTTCAGTTTTTGCTTTTTGGGTGTTTTTTAATACCCATGACGGTTTCAAAAGCACCCAAAAAGCAAAAACTAGAAATTTGGTTTATTAGACCTTTAAAAAAACACCAGAAATATTTCTTGACCTCCATTTTGGCCGCCACATTGAATCCAAAAATTCTAAATTATTTTATGGTTCTTCAGGGGTCATACTTAAGTTCTACAATCAAAAATAAGACAACAAGATCTAAGAATTTTTGCTGTCCCTATTCAGACTGTAGTCCCGATTCGCCCCAGATGACGGTAATTATTTCTATGTAGCCCCTTAGAGCAGTCCGCTCGGAAATTGCTATTTTCGAAGGTTAATAACTTTTTAGCAAAAAAACCCAAAAAAATAAGGTGTCTTCGGGAAAGTTTTTCCAAATTTAAAGAAGATATAAGTTCTGAAAATTGGTAAGAACTGGATAGTTATTGCGCCTTCCATTGGTCAAGAACTGAAACAGTTGCTTTTTTCCATACAATTTGACGATTTTGCCCAAACTTGGTGGTCAGTGGTCAGAAAATGCTCAAATTTTGGAACTTAGGCTAGTGATGCGTAAATCTTTGATTTCAGGGGATAGCCCCAAGTAAGCCCAGATTTGGACCATCCTAACCAATGTAATGCTAAAACTACAAGATAAATGAGATGTTACTGAATGGAACAATGTTCAAATCTGCAGCTCAATTTTTAAATATTGGATCCATAATCTACAAAAATTGAGCCCGGCAATGGACAGGCAAATTACTTAGTTTGATCAATCTATTCTTGATTCTCTATCTTGCAAATTATTTCTGGGAAGAGAACACACAATCATTGATTTGAGATTTTTTAAAGTAGTTCAATTTTAAAAAAAATTGGAAAAAATTTCGGGGGGGGGCTGCAGCCCGGAAGCCCCCCCCCTGGCTACGGGCCTGCTTTACAGGGTGGCCACTAGGGTGGTCCAAATCCGGGCCTCTCCCTGAAATCAAAAGTTGGCCCATAACTAGGCTAAATTTCAAATTTGAGCTCATTCTGACCTGGGTGCTGAAAAGATAGATTGCGTAACGTAGATTTCCAGAAAAAAAAAGTGGTTTGTGGATGGTCCCTTTTACCAAATCGGCTCAAAATTTTGGTGAAGACTCATTAAACCAGTCCCGTGTGCATGACAAAAGTCGTATTTTCTAAATAAAAAAAAAATCTTTCTTTAATTTAAAAAATCGTCAGTTTTTGATTTTTATATTTTTATTTATTTTTTCAAAGCAACATTTCAAAATCGGGCTCCGTTATACACACGGGATATGGCATGATAGTGACTTTGTAGAACTTTGTTGCACTCTAAAAAAGAACCCTGCAAAGTTAGTAAAAACACAAAAAATTTAAATGAAAAATTTTGTTCTAAATGAAAAAATGACCCTTCTGGGTTTATTAAGATTTGAAAAGTACATTAAATTTCCCATCAAATAACGTGTTTCAATTTTTTTTTAACAGTTGAGTAACGGAAAATGGCAGAGTTTCAGAAACTTTTTTAGTGTTTTTTTCGATGAAAAATACGTTTTTTCGGAATTTTGAGTATGCCATCAAATCGGGAGGCCAATTTTACATAAAAGTATTTTTACATCAAATTTCTATCTCATCACCGTTTCAGGCTGCAAAATATTGAAAAATACCTCCTTTTCGCATGTTCAAAAATGAAAGGGGTTGTACCACCCCTCCGTCACGAGATATCAAAAAATGGACCTCGGATTCATGATCAAGGACAAAAGTTTCCCCTTAGGACAAAATTTCACGCAAATCGAAGAGGGGTCTGGGGAACTTTTCCCGATGTCGTGTGAGTTGGTAGAGAATTACCCAAATGTAGTTAGTTTCAAAGTATAAATAATCAAAATGTTCACAAAATACTAAATTTTTTTCCAAAATACTCAAATTTTCAAAATTTGCTATATGGGTATCACACGAATCAAAAATTTGTATGGTTTTCACTTTATTAGAGTTTATTATTTTTTTAATACAAGCAATTTCACAAAATACCGTATTTTTTCGAAAGAACTAAAATTTCCAAAACTTGCAATATGGGTATTAAACGAAGCGAAATTTTGTACGCGTTTTCATTGTATTAGAGATTTTTCTGTTAAAAACTAAAATTATCACAAAAAAACGTATTTTTTCGAAAATTTTAAAATTTAGCATACACATTTCTTTAAAAATTTGAGTATTTTCGAAAAAAACGGTATTTTGTGGAAATTTTAGTATTTTTCAAATTAAAAAACTCTAATAAAAAGTGAAAAAGTTTACAAAATATCGCTTCGTTTGATAGGCATATTGTAAATTTGAGTATTTTCGAAAAAATACGATCTTTTGTGATTTTTTTTAATATTTAGACGATAATATTATCGACGGTAATTTTATCGATTAACAACCTTGCTTTTAACATCAAATTTGAGTTCTGCGACCCCGTTTTAGTCAAACTTTATTGTTAAATTACAAATGCATTTTCTCAGTATTAAATCACCGCCATCTTGGATTAAACAATTCTAAATCACTTTAGAGTAGTTTAGGGGAAGGTTGGGCTAGACGACCACATGGGGCAAGAGGAACAATCGTTCGTACGGCCGTAATTTTTACAATTTTGATTATTTCCAGTATGAGGAATTGTTGCTAGCAATGCAATTAGCTGATTCTACTAACACATAACCGCCAAAACGACGTAAACTCCACGGGGCATAAGATTTAATGAAGTTTTTTTTCAAAACCTTTGTTTTCTTATAATATTTGGAAAGTACAAAATAAGGCTTAGGGTTCGTTTTGAGGCTAATTTTATCAAAATGCTATTTTTCCTAGATCAGTAGTGTCCCTACCAATGACTTGCACCTATTATAAAGTATGATTTAACTTTTGGTTATTTTTGTTGAGAGCTTTTAAAAAATCTTGTTCAGGTGGGGCAAGTGTACCATATGGATTTTTAATATGGAAAAAAATACGAATTGCTGCAACAACATATTTTATTGGGAATGAATATATAAAAGTACTTAAAAACTGATAAACAATTGTTTAAAAAATTCCCTACAAAATATAGTGATATTATAAAAATTTGCTTTCATCATCTAAGTAAAAATGTTTTTTTTGTAAAAACGATCAAATTTTTTGTAAAATATTATTATTTAATCTTAAAATGAAAGAAACGTTTCAAATACATTCCAATCTGATTTATCTAAGTGATAACAGTTCAATTGTTAGCAAATCAAAATGTTGTTTCATGCTTTGTTCCTCTTGCCCCAAAGGGTTGTTCGTCTTGCCCCACTAGTTGAGAAGAACGTACGGAAAATCAAAATTTTTAAAATCAATTTTTTACATTAAAATACAGGATTTTTTTTAAAACTTGTCCTATCAAAGTCTTTGTCAAGACCTGGAATAAGATGATTATGAAAAAATCCGACAATTTTTTTTACGTTTTGATGGGTTATAACGAGCATTTCCTTAGCTTGTTACACTTGCCCTACTTTCCCCTAGAGGTCATACTCAAGCTTGACAATCAAAAATGAGACAAAGAAAAAAAAAATGTAAATCCGAAGTGAATTTTTTCCAATGCCTTCCGATAATCGAGTCAGGACTACATTTTAAACTTTTTCGAAAGTTTTTAAATCTGTTTTTTTTTTAGTTTTTTAGGCCAATGCAAATATTTGTTGAAGTTTATGGCCGCTTGAAACGGTGGGACATTCCAAACATCTTTTTACACTTTAGCTCCCATCCACCCCGGGATTCAAACTGACGACCTTTGGATTGTGGGACCAACTGCCGACAAGCGACTCCACCTGAAAATTTATTAATTCTAAAAAAATGCCCTGGATAAATGTGGTTAGTTGTTGTTTTTGACGATTATCTGCTTTTTAGGTAGGCTACAGCCCAGTTATCGAGCGCCCAGTTTAAAAAAAGTAGCCCGGTTTAACAAGAATTTGTGAGATGGAAATCGTATTCCTTATTGATTTCGAAGAAAGTATTCGAATCAAAACTTGGTGTTCATTTTCATAGTTTTATGATTTGATCTTTATTAATCTAAAATCACCTCAAGAAGTCTCCGAGAACCTAACGTCCAACTTATCGACCGTGGTAAACCCATCATAATCCAAAATATCACTTCCGGTGTGACTCAACTCCAGAATCTTCAACTTGTCGACGATCGACTTGACCTGGAAAGCGATCCCGTCGGCGTAGTCCTCCGCCGTAGTAACAGCAGCGGCGTACGGCTTAAGAGCCGGATTTCCGGCGAAGTAGGCCTTAACACGCTCCAGAAGATCACTCGGCCCGGTTGGGGTTTCCACCTGCAGGAACAGATAGTTGGAGACGATTCCTTCGGCACACCTGTTGGAGAGGTTCGTTATGATGCGCTCGAGGAGTTCAATTTCAGCGGTGGGATTTGCGGGATCGTGGACGATGGACGTCTGGGTTGGAGTTCCCGTACATGCACAGCGGCCTTGCGGCTTGATGATGTATTCTAATGGGCGAAATCACGTATTTTAGAGTAACCTAAATTCCGTCAAATCTTATCAGCTACTCTCACCACTAACAACAATCTTCCTCGGCTTGTGTCGCTGAACCGTTTTGCCGTTATCGGTGATCGCGACATACTCCAGCACGTCGCCCTTCTTCACGATCACGGTGTCATCCTGGATGAAGAACTTGCCGTGGGTGACCTCGGTCGTGTTCCGGCACACGTTACAAACCACTCCGGCCGCGGACCGTTCCGTCCCCGTCGGGTTGATGTACAACTCCACGCCGAATCCCTTCGTGTCCGGCTTGCGGGCCGTCCAAACGCGCAGCCCTTTGGGATGTAGCACTTCGAACTCGACCCGGCACACGCTGTGACCCTTGTTGGCACTGCTGCGGAACCAGTCCAAGAATCCCGCGTTGGCGAACCCGCCGCAGACCAGGATCGTCGCCGCCACCACCAGTACGATTCGCGCCATTTTGAAACTCACGATCAACGCTGCTCCGAATGGCGAACGCAACTGACGCTCGATCGACGAGGATCGGTATTTATTATTTTTGTTTTAAATATTTTGTCTTTTTTTCTTGTTTTGCCGTTGGCGAAGGTTATCGACGTCGTCTTCGTACGAGGCTCTACCTTCACTGTCGAGGTCGGAATGGGCGAGCGAGCGCTGCTGCCGGCTCAAATGAGATGCGAAGATCGCAGATCGGCGCGGCAAAGCAATAGGGTATTTCCCCAATTAAACGATTGAGTCACCAGACAAAGATGGGAACTGCAAACAGGAAAGTGCCTGCGCATAGCACATTAGCACAAGTTGTGACGGTTGACTACCCTCTAAACTTGTTTGGTGTGAAGTCTAAGATCAGATCGGGTTTGATCCGCAGCGAGAATTTAGTTGATCATCTCACTTTGGTGCTACATTAGCTGATTTTTGTGTTGTTCAGTTGACCATTAAGAGTTGAATCAAATTGATGATTTTCACAAAAATACACAGATTTTTAGAATTTTATATCATGGGAATTGAAAAATTTAGGAATTTAAAAGTTTAAGAATTTAGGAATTTTGAAATTTAAATTTAGGGATTAAGGAATTTTGTAATTTAAGAATTTTTGAGTTTTGAAAATTTGGAATTTATGAATTTCGGAATTTAAGAATTTAGAAATTAAGAATTTTAGTCTTTCAGGAATTTTTGAATTCTGGAGATTAGGTTTTAGGAATTCAGGAATTCTGGAATTATGAATTCAGGAATTTCGGAATTAGGAAATTTATACATTTAAGAATTTTGGAATCTAGAAATTTTGTAATTTAGAACATTTAGAATTTAGAAAAAAGGGGATTTAGCAGCTTAATAATTTAGGAATTTGGGAATAAAAGAAAAAGGGAATTTAGCAATTCAAGAATTTAGGAATCAGGAAATTTTGGAATTTATAACATTTTTGGAATTTTAACATTTTTAAATTTTTTAATTTTGTTATTCAAGAATCAAGGAATTTAGGAAATTATGAATTTAGGAATTTCGCAATTTTGGAATGTAGGAATCCAAGAATCTAGAAATTTAAGAATTCAGAAAACATTTTTTTTAATTTTAGGTGTTTGAAATTTTGGAACTTTCGAATTTAGAATTTTGTAAATTTGTAATTTAGGAATGTAAAAATTTAGAAATTTCGGTATTTAGGAATTAAGGAATTTAGAAGTTTAGAAATTTTGAAATTAAAGAATTTTGGAATTCAAGAATTTTGTAATTTAAAAAATTAAGCATTTCAAAATTTGGAATTTCAGAGATTAGGTTTTAGGAATTCAGTAATTCTGGAATGAAAGAATTCAGGAATTTTGATATTAGGAAATTTACACATTAAAGAATTTTGTACCTAATCTAGAAATTTTGTAATTTTTAACATTAAGAATGTTGGATTTTTGAAATATTGGAATTATAGAATTTAAGAATTTTGGAATTTAAAATTTAGGAATTCAGGAATTTAGTAATTTAGGAAAAAGGAAATTTAGAAAATTAAGAAAATAGGAATATGGGAATTTAGGTATTTAGGAATTCGAGAATTTGGAAATTTAGAAATTAAAAAAGGATTTTTTGAATTTTAAACATTTTGAATTTGAAATTTTGGAATCTAAGAAATTAGGAATTAAGAAATTTAGAAATTATAAAATTTAAGATATTAAAATTTTGGAACTTCAATAATCAAGAATTTAGGAATTTAGGAAATTAGGAATTTAGGAATTTCGGAATTTTGGTTCCTACATTTAGAAATTTAAGAATTCAGTAAACACTTTTTTTTTATTTTAGACCTTTGAAATTTATAAATTTTCAAATTTGTAATTTACAATTTTGGAATTTTTAAATTTAGGAATTTTGTTATTTAGGAATTTAGAAATTTAGTAATTTCGGTATTAAGTAATTAAAGATTTTAAAATTAAGAAATTTTGGAGTATAGGAATTAAGAAATTTTAATTTAGGAATCAAGGAATTTTGAAATTTAAGAATTTTGGAGTATAAGAATTTAGAAATTTAGAAATTTCGGGAATTGAAAGTTTGAAATTCATGAATTTAGGATTTAAGAATTTAGGAATTCAGGAATGTTGAAATTTAAGAATTACGGAATTTAGAAAATTAGGCATTTAGAAATTCTGGAATTTTTGAATTTTGGAGATTAGGATTAAGGAGTTCTGGAATTTAAGAATTCAAGAATTTAGGAATTAGGGATTTTGACATATAATAATTTTGGAATCCAGAAATTTTGGAATATTGAGCATTTGGAATTTTGAAATTTATGATTTTTGGAATTATGGAATTTAATGATATAGGATTGTGAAATTTAGGAATTAAGGAACTTGAAATTCATGAATTTGGGAATTTATGAATTAGGAAATTTAGATAATGCAGGAAAAAAAATAGGAGAAAAAAAAGGAATTTAGGAATTCGGGAATTGAGATATTTAGGATTTCGAGAATTTAGAAATTTTGGAATTATTGGAATTTTAAGGAAATTTTGAACATTTGAAATTCTTAAATTTTAAAATTTTGAAATTTCAAAATTTTCAAATTTTGGAATTTAGGAATTTAGACATTAAAAAATTTAGAAATTTCAGAATTTTGGAGATTAGATTTTAGAAGTTCAGGAATTTAAGAATCTACGAATTTAGAAATTTAAGAATTTTGGAATCCAGAAATTTAGGAATTTTAAACATTTGGAAATTTAGAATTATTTTGGAATTATGGAATTTAAGAAATTAAGAATTCGAAATTCAGGAATTTCAAATCCAGGAATTTGGGAATTATTGAATTAAGGAATTTAGAAATTTATAAAAATTGGAATCCACAAATTTAGGAATATTGAACATTTGAAAATTTTAAATTATTTTGGAATCATGGAATTAAAGAATTAAAGAATTTGAATTTTAGGAATTTAAAATCCAGGAATTTGGGAATTGATGAATGAAGGAATTTAGAAATTCAAGAATTTTGGAATACATACATTTAGGAATTTAGGAATTTAGATATTTAGGAATTCAAGAATTTGGAAATTAAGGAATTAAGGAATTTAGACATTTAAGAGTTTTGAAATCCAGAAATTTAGGAATTTGAACATTTGGAAATTTGGAATTATTTTGGAATTATGAATTTTAAGAATTTAGGAATTTGAGCATTTGGGAATTTAAAATCCAGGAATTTGGGAATTAATGAATTGGGGAATTAAGAAATTAAAAAATTTTGGATTAAATAAATTTAAGAATTTGGAAATTTAGTAATTTAGATATTTAGAAATTAGGGAATCTAGACATTTAAGAGTTTGGAATCCAGAAATTTAGTAATTTTGATGATTTGGATTGTTGGAATTTTGAAAATTAGACAATAAGTTAAGTTTTTAAATTATTAAGATTATGGTTTGCCTTTTTTGTATCAGACTCTGAAAGAGAACAGACAAAAATCCTTCAAATTATCATTGCCAATATTCATAATCGAAAAAATAAAACGCCCCTCCTCAAAATCCCCCGTGACAAAGCATTTTCCGTTCAGCACATATTTTTTTCCAACCGGAAGTTTGCACTTTCTTCTAATCGGGTTGGCTTTCTATTTTTAGTCTCGCCTATTTTGCGACCGATGGTCCATTTGTGCCAGTGCCTAATGCGCGCAACCAACCGAGTTCCGATCGATTTTAAAAGGGCTTTTATTTCCTTATCGTTCAAGGTGATTTCCGAGAAAGTGTTCGTGGCAAGACGATGATTTATGGATTTGTGTGAGACTTGAAAAGGGCATTTCTTTCCGGGTCAAAGTAAAAGGTTTAAAGAGTAAAGTTATTCAGCCTCACATTGAAAGTTTAACGTCCACTCAAAATAGACACATACATCACACACACATACGTACAATACATACATGAATACTCTTATATACGAAATACAACGCATATAGTTAATACAGCAGTTGTCGAAGGATGATTTGCCTGCCCTGGCCAAGCCGGTGGCGTTTTACCACTTGCGCAGGTCGTCGTCCGTGGAGAACACCTTGTCATGGGATTTGATGTGCTGCTCGAGGGTTTTCCGCTTGCGAAACTCGCGCCGACAAAGCTGACACTGGTACTGTTCGGCGATGATGCAGGTGTGTTTCTTTAGCCGCTCAACGGACAGGAAGCAGGAGTTGCAGTCGTGGCAGCGGAAGTTTGGAAGCGGGGCAGGTTCTGGCAAACGATCTTCGGCGGAGGAGGAAGACGCCGACGAGGACGACTCGAAGCTGGCAGTGGAACTCGGGCACGGGTTCACGTAGGAAGCGCACGTTACGGTTTCAATCAGAGAGGTAGAATTGGTTCCGGCCTTGACGCTGACGACGGTCGCCTTCATCTTGGAGTACGAGCTTTCCTCCAGCTTTCGTTTGCCCTTCTGGATGTAGTTTTGCAGGATCAGTCGGTAGTTCGTTGTGGCACCAAGGTGTCGTCGGTGGCTTTCCGGTCCCGCCGGAATCTCTTTCGCCTCAGTCCCACTCGGAACCAAAGCCTCTTCGCTAAGTATCAGTCCGGGGTGTTCGTCGGGTTGCTGCGCCTGTTCCTTCCGCTTCCACGAGAACTCACTCGGGTCAACCGACACGGGAACGTCCCGGCACGGCATCAGTGCCATTTCCGTTTCCGGTGAAACCTCAGTCAAATATTCCATTTCCGAGAACAGCGACGGAATCTCCTTGTCGAAGCACCGCCCCGACGCGTAGTAACTGCTGCTCGGCGGGCTGTTGTCCAACTGCTGCTCCAGCTGGTCCACCAGATGGGTTGCGCTGGCCAGCCGGACAATGTCCTCGCAAATGCCCCCAAAGTCGTCATTGCACTCACTCACGAAGGAGTCGTCCGGAAGGTAAGTCAAGGAATCAAAACTGATTCTGCAAAAAGAAAAGGCGCGCAAATTAGCCAATTTTATTTTGAAATCAACACAAACAAAAACTCACCCGTCCATATTGTGGCGACCTATATTTAAAACTAATAAATGCAAACTGTTTATGGTAAAAATTAGTTAATTTTTCAGGAAAACATCAGCACGCACGTTTTTGTTTTGGTTGAAGTTTGACGTTTCGTTATCAACACTCGCATGCGTGCCGAGGGGTGCTCCGATTGGTTTGCGGTTGAAACTCTCTCGCGAACCGGTTCATCTTTTCACAGGGGGTGATTCAAAATCAGCGTAAAGAAGGTGCAAAGGTTGTGAAAAAGGCGTAGGTGCTAAATTTTGTTAATATTTTCGCATTTGCTTAAATACCCGTGGCCAGGGATGGCAAAGGGCAAAAAACCATCGCGAAGCCCTCGTTTGATTTATTACCTTCCAGTTACAGAATTCACTATAATGATGTATGAAGCAATTGTAGATCTTGTACAAACGAACAATTTTGTAGAACATTGTTTTGTTCTAAAGTGAATGCCGTTGACACTAGAGCGTAAACAATGTCTAAAAATGCCACCATCGGCGTCCCTCACTCGCGATGGTGAGGGGATTTTTGTTTACGCTCTAATGTCAACAGCATTCAGTTTAGAACAAAACAATGTTCTACAAAGTTGTTCATTAGTAAAACATCTACGAATGCTCCATACATGATTATAGTAAATTCCTTAACTGGAAGGAAATAAATCAAAAAAGCTTTTTGGAGGCCCATCGGCAAATACCTTCCCTGCCCGTGGCAAATCAGCCTCAATGGAGCACCGGATTCGAGTGGTAAAAATGACAGTTCTTCCGAAAGTATTCCATTGTAGCTAAAAGCAAAAACTGCTCGAATGGTAGTACTCCCATGAACACTAGCATTCGAGCAATTTATGCTTTTTGCTACAGCGTCAAAAGTTTCGTTGATTGATTTAAAAATACATATTGATAAATTTCATAAAAAAGTACAACATTTTTGCTTTCTACTAAAATTTACTTTACTTTTGATTTAAAAGATTTAATCTATTAAATCAAAAGCACTTCCGGTACTAAAGAACTTTTTCGTGGGAAAACTACTGTAACAGTAAAAGTATTCACTTTTGTGTTAAAAAGATTTTTTTATTCAAGAAAAATGAACAACTGGTATCACCGTAAATTTAGGGGAAAAATCCTGAAGTTTAAAACTCGAAAAAAATATAGAGTCTTTTTTTAAAAAAGGTCCTATTACCATATGGAAGACATGGAAGATATGAAACTTAAAAAAAACTCTGGATTTGTTTATGATGCTACCAAAATAAACATAACATATTCCGAGACATATTCCAATATGCAAAATACCAAAAATGCCGGTTCTACGACCAATCTTATGTTCACATTTAAAAGAATGAAATAACTCCGTAAATAACTCTGAAAAAATGTTATTGGAAAAAATATTATTCTGCATAGCGCTGTTCAAGTTTGACAGTAGTCACAAATTATAAAAAAATATTAATATTAAATTAGAAAAAATCGAAGTTATAGGGTCCTAAAGCCCCATGTAAATTTTTATGTACAACTCCAGAGTTTTTTTTTTTTTTTGAAACGGTCCTATAAACGAAATTTTAAAATTTTGCTTTTTGTGTGTTTTTAAAACCACCTTTAGTCAGGCGTATTCAAAAATACACCCAAAAAGCAAATAATCAAAATTATTTAAAGCAAGTAACCAAACTTTCTATTGCTTCTCTGGTTTTTCAAAAGAATGGCCAAATTCCCATTTTGCTTTTTTGAAATTTTGTTATCTTGTAATTTTTAATTTTATTATAATTGGGTCCTAAAATGAAGCTTAGATTGCTGATATTATTGTTTACAGCGATAAAGCTTTATTTTCTGAGTACAATGACCCTTTGTACGACCATAAAAAGTTTAAAATTGATTTTTAAATCAATTTTGAAAAATTAACCTCACGGTCCTTCATGACAGAAAAGCTCCTACTTGACAGCTCGTTCCAAGGGGACTATAGTTGATCCATCGAAAAAATGTTGTCTGTCAAAAAAAAAATTGCATTAAAATGAAAAAAGTGATTAGAAATGGTTTTTAATCGTGTTTTTTACCGTTGTACATAAAAATTGACATAGGGCTTTAGCACCCAATTTTAAATTTTGTTGTTGTCTTATTTATTATAAATTTTTTTTTAAATTGTAATTTTGTAATTTTGTAATTTGGTAATTTTGTAATTTTGTAATTTTGTAATTTTGTAATTTTGTTATTTTGTAATTTGGTAATTTTGTAATTTTGTATTTTTTTAATTTTGTAATTTTGTAATGTAATTTTGTATTTTGTAATTTGGTAATTTTGTCATTTTGTAATTTTGAAAAATTCCAATATTTCTACTACGCCATCTTCAACCGACCCCGAACCGGTTCGCCCCAAACCTGTCAAACTGACGCACGGCGCTACCAACCTGACCAAGCCCGTGGAAAAAAGTGACATTTTCAACCTGAGGCCGTCTCTCTGCTTCGTCAAAGACATCTTGCGGGTTGCGCGAATTCGAAAAAGTGTGCGGAAAATCAGCCCGGAAAGTGCTCCATTCGTGTGGAAAACTACGGAAGACGGTGTCCCGGCCAGGTAGGTTCGCGGGGAAGCTGCTTTCGACGGTGGGGGAGTGTTTTTCGGCGGGTTTTCGGGTCGCAATCCGGTACACCCAGTTTTTGCGTGAGGTGTGAAAGGGGGGGGAGGAACGGAGGAGGAGGACGACGCAGTGGTCGGAACAGTTCTGAAGGAGGTGGAGGAGAAAAGGCAAGAGAAAAAAAAATCAAGTTTTTCTTCTTTATTTTGCAGAACAAAACTAACAAAACATGGCTGCCAGCACTAGCGGTGATAAAGCAGCGGATGATTCACTTTACCCGATCGCGGTCCTAATCGACGAGCTCAAAAATGAGGACATTCAGGTGAGCGAAGATGCTTCCTTCAGGGAGAGGTCACGCCAGGTCAAGGTGCTTCCGATCGATCGGCCTCACGAAATTCGGAAGCTGCGTTTTATTTTTAACGCTTAACGCACAATGTTGAGTGCGAAAATAAAATATAAACGGCGTCAATAACATTTCTTTGCACTTTCTTCCTCCTCCTTCACTTTGAGTTGAGGAATCGATTTCGAAAATTGATTGCCTTCCGACACGCAAACGCATCAACACAAAACACAGACACACACCCGCGACGTGCCGGATTGTAGTGAATTTATCGCGAGGAAACGGCCTTGAAGTGCATCGGCATCGTCGTGTAGCTGAAATTTGAGATGCAGTGCTGAGTCTGAACTCCATTTTAAAAGTACCTAATCATGAGCTAATTACAGTGCGATGATTAATGCTTTGGGTCGCGCGATGAGTTTTTAATCAATCATGTTTATCTCCGGCTTTACCTGGGAGCGCGGCTTGTGGAAAAATGTGACGGAAATGGTTGTCGAGAATCTGGCTTAACTTGACGAACGTAGGGAAATGTTTGAAACTATTCATACTTTTCCGTAATGAGAAAACATGAAATGACATGTCTTCAAGTTATCTTTTACACTGATAAACTGCCACTAGAAATATGTCCGTCCCATGGGTGTATTTTTGTACGATTCTGGGATATAATTGAGATAATGTATTAGAGTGTAACAAAAATGACTTTTTGGCGGGCATTCAAGGGTTTGTTCCGGTGGGCATACTAAGCCCAAATCCGAAATATGAGCTTAATTGGACGTAACAGGAGGCGCTTAGCATTTGAATTTTAAATGGGATTTAACCCGTAAAAAAAGTTTTTTTTTAAATGTCACTTTTTGAGGCATTTTGGCCACCGAAGTGTTTATTTTCAACATCATTGGCGTGTAGGCCAAAATCATGTTCTGAGCAAAATGTGATCCTTACGCATCTTTTGGTATATATAACATTGAAATTTGGAGCACCCTGGAGCTCGGTACAGACCTTCAAAGTTTGGAACTTTTTCGAAAAATCGGCCCCGGCAAAATCAAATGGCGTCTAGGGCGTCGCGAGCCGCGACGCATATCTTTTTTGCCTGGACCGATTTTTCCAAAAAAATGCCAAACTTCGAAGGTCTGTACCGAGCTCCAGGGTGCTCCAAATTTCAATGTTATATATCAAGGATCTGGCCTACACGTCAGTGATGTTGAAAATAAACGCTTCAGTGGGCAAAATGCCTCAAAAAGTGACATTTTTAAAAAAATCTTTTTTACGGGTTAAATCCTATTTAAAATTGAAGGGCGGAGCGCCAGCTCCTGTTACGTCCAATCAAGCTCATATTTTGGATTTGGGCTTAGTATGCCCACCGGAACAAACCCTTGAATGCCCGCCAAAAAGTCATTTTTGTTACATCCTAATAATGTATAGTTAAATTTAAAAAAAAACACTTTAAATTTAGAAAACAAATATATTTGTTGTCTCAATCTATTACTCTTGTGCTGTCCCATCTGAGCAATTCTCGACAAAATCGATTTTTTGTCTGCTTTTTTAGTTTGTTAATACAAGTCTTCAGACAATTTGGCAGCTGTCCATACACAAATAGTATGTGAGAATTCTCATTTTTGCCTTCCTTACCTTACTGAGGAAAGGCTATAAATTCACTCGAAAAATGAACTTCTTAATTCGACCCCGCAGACCCACCTTCACGTATACCTATCGACTCAGAATCATGTTCTGAGCAAATGTCTGTGTGGATGTGTGTAGGTGGGTGGACAAAAAAATTGTCACTCGATGAACAGATTTTGACCGTATTAGTCTCATTCGATCCGTCTTGGGATCCCATAGGTCTCTATTTAATATCAGCAAGTTTAGTTATGTACTTCAAAAGTCATGCAAAAAAACGATTTTGGCGTTTGTCCGGAAGATTGTAAAAAGGATGGTTTTTGGAAGAAAACCTATCATGTTATACATTTTCAGAAAGGTATTGAAAAGACCTTTCCAACGAGTCCAAAACTGAAAATCTGACAACCCTTTAAAAAGTTATAAGCAATTGAGTGTTATATACTTTTTAAGGCCGGATCTCAGATATTTTGATGAAAACGTTGTCCGCATCTCTCATGCAACCCATCGTTGGACGCAAAGACCAAAGATCTTTATAACGGTTCTAAAATATTGAGGCGTTTACAAAAATAAAATCAAGTTTGTGTAATTATTTTTTTATTCTTAACTTATTTTTACGAGGTCCGTTTAGGTGCTGTGACCAGGTTAGGACCGAGGGACGTTTCAAAATAATTTAGAATACATAAAAAAGATGCTCATTTTCCTCCGTATTTCCCGAGCATGTAACTAACGAGTCTTAATTGGTCCACGCGGGGTTTTTTTTGTGTAAGTTATTGAGTAAAGCCACTTTTTGATCTTATATTTGAAATTTACAAAATAAGGTTTACAAAACTTCAGGTTCACGAATTCCTTGAAACCATTTAACTAGTGTTAAGCCTAGCCAACTACCTTGCTAACCATTGATGAATTTTTGAAATTAATCTTCTTCTTATTTTTTACCATCTGTTTTCCCAAAAAGAAATTTTCATACATTTTTGCATGAAAAAAAAACAAACGCATTGGATAAATTTAATTTCTGATGCAGGGGCGCCGACTTTGGGGGGGGGGGCACGGTACTTTTTGCCCCCCTTAAAATTGGGCCGGGGGGGCAGCCCATACATTGTGCCCCCCCAGAAATTTTGGAATAAAAATATTCTTATTTCAAATATTACAAAAAAAAAAATCACGGAAATAATTGAAAATACCTAATATTTAAAAATTACACACGGATAGAATTCTTGTAAGCGATTCCGTAAAATAGATAAAAAAAACATTTGTTGTTTTCGAAAACAGTGAATTTTTTTGAACAAAATTGTTACAATTTCCTGGATTTAGGGGAAATAAACCCATTTTAAGCCTAATAAGCGGTCTTGTTTGAATGATGCTGGATAATCTGGAGTGTTACTTGAAATTAAGTAAAACCAAGTACACCAACGAGTAGAGCAACTTTTGTGAACATTTCTGTTTATTTTCACTTTTATTAAAAGTTATGCTATTCCTTTTACAAGCATTTAAAAAAAAATATTTCAAAAACGCATTCTAATCAGTCGTGTGCATTGGGCCACGCCCATTTTTTGTATTTTCAGCTTAGTTCTTTTTTTCTTCCAACGCTCGTTTGGGTCTGCTTCGTGCTGCCAAAATTGATGAAATTTTGAGCGAACACTCACAAAAAGTAGCATTTATAGAGAAAGTTTCCTGGCAACACCACAAGCGCTGCTGGTGGTGTTGGTGGCCACCCTTTGTTCTTTATTTGCCTTCGCTTCTAGCTCGGTTTTCTTCAGCCTTCGATTAGAATGGATGGTCGAAATTGAAACGTGTGCGTGTGGGTGTGTGTGCCACCAAATGATGAGAAATGGTTTCGCAAAATAGAAATTATGATCAAAAGTGCATTAAATTTGATCTTTTTGGCCAGTTGCGTGCTTACTCAAGGCGGTGCTATTGCTGGTAAGTTTACAGCCTAAATAGTATTTTTGGAGCTTTAATCGAGCATCAACTCTCCATATGACGAAGATAGGTGTTTGATTAGAAAGGGTATATTTCCCCTAGATGCATTTTTTTTTTCAAAATCGATAACGTTTTATCTATACCACTGTGCTCTCTTATGCTAACTAGGTAGGAAAACCAATTTTAGCCGAAAAATACAATTGGGTCCTAAAATGAAGCTAAGATTGCTGATATTATTGTTTACAGCAATAATGCTTATTTTTCTGAGTACAATGACCCTTTAAACTAAAATGGGTTTTAAATCAATTTTGAAAAATTAACCTCGTGGTCCTTCTTGACAGAAAAGCTCCTACTTGACAGCTCGTTCCAAGGGCACCATAGTTAATCCATCGAAAAAAATTTGTCTTGTCAATTTTTTTTGCATTAAAATGAAAAAAAGTGATCAGAAATGGTTTATAATCGTGTTTTTTTACCGTTGTACATAAAAATTTACATAGGGCTTTAGTACCCAATTGTCAAAAAAAAAAGTAAATTTGTGAAGACTAGCGCACCGCTTTACTGAGGAACCGACAAATTAAAACAAAATCTGAGACAATTCCACATTATAATCTTAAAAAAGTTCAAGATGGTATGTCAGAGACATAACCGAAAGACATAGGACCAAACAATTTGAATGAGTTTTTGGATTGCTAGTGAAATCTGGAATAAGATTATTTTATTTTGTTTCATAGATTTGTCGGCAAAATTGTCATAAATGTTCCCCCAAGGTGAACCTTCCATGAGGGCACCGGCATCTCCAGGTTGTGGCCACTACTGTCGAAATGGCCATTTGCAGGTTCAATATCAAAAACCATGAATTTTGATACCCATATTGCAACAACTCGTATGGTTCTGTAAATGTCCCCCAGGCCCCGGGGGAACCTTCTTTGAGGGCAGCGGCCACTCCAGGTTTTGGCCACCACTGTCGAAATGGCCATTATCATGTTCAGTATCAAAAACCATGAATTTTGATACCCATATTGCCACAACTCGTATGGTTCTGTAAAAGGCCCTCCGGGCCCCGGGGGTACCTGCTTTAAGGGCACCGGCCACTCCAGGTTGTGGCCACCACTGTCGAAATGTCAATTTTCATGTACAGTATCGTAAACCATGAATTTTGATACCCATATTGCCAAAACTCGTATGGTTCTATAAATGTCCCCCCAGGCCCCGGGGGAACCTTCTTTGAGGGCAGCGGCCACTCCAGGTTTTGGCCACCACTGTCGAAATGGCCATTTTTCATGAGAACCGTAGCATCATAGCGACTTCCACCGGTCCGCTTCGCTCGAATTTCCTCCTTCTGCTGCTGGTGGTTCTTCCTTCTGGTTGCTGGTCCTCTTCTTCTATTGGCTGCTGCTGCTGCTCCGCGCCGGCCCGACGTGCACAGTTCGAGTGCTCGTTCCAAAGTGACTTGCTTTTGCGAAATTTTCTGCTTAAATAGCGGCACAGCCGGAGAACGGCACAAAAGGGGCGCGGCCTCGAATGCATACGCTCGCTCTGATTGGTCATCTGTCCGATTTGTACTGAAAAATTACTCATTTTGATTGCATGTTTTAAGTGCTTTAACTATGTTTAGTCAAACTTTCTATGTAGTAAAACGATAGCTGAAGGCTTCCCCTTTCGATTGGTGGTTCAACCGTCTGGATTAATTCACAGGGAAAAAAGATATAAGCGTTCGAAATGTCCCCTTTTTTTGAACGCTTAAAAGTGACGCTTTGGATCGAATTTCTGAACTGGCCCCCCAATATAGTAAGTAGAGACATAGTCCTATGTCAAAACACAAGTGTATTGTGCAATTTATCGATTATTTTCATCGATATCGATTTAAAAAAAAAATAAGGCACTGGAAATTTTACTGCACCCTCCAAAAATGTGCCAAAAAATCAGGAGGTAGAAAATAATACTAATAATAGAATTTTTTTCAGGAAATCAGCATTATCGAGTATTGGGAATGCATTTAACAACGTTTTTTTTTTGCAATTATAATTAAATGATCAAATTTTAAACTACAGTAGCGGATACAGATGTGCAACCCCAGGATTTTTTTTTCAATTTAAAAAATTGCAAATTTTTGGTCGTATCAAATTGTCATGATGCTTTTTTTTATTTTATTGAATACCGTTTGTGTATCTTTTTGATTATTCCTAAAATTTGAAATTTAGTTCTTAAATTCTTAAATTCTTATATTCTTAAATTCTTAAATTTTTAATTTCCTCAATTCCTAAATTCTCAAATTCTTAAATTCTTAAATTCTTAAATTATTAAATTCGTATCACAGCGTAATATTCAAATTAGTAAAAATCGTGATACACAAAAAACTTAAACATCTAATCGCCACTCTTACCTATTGATTTCGGAAAACAACCGTGCCTCCCAACATTTTGGACTAGTCGGCGCCACTGTCTGATAATATTGATTCAAAACCACTGAACAATAGTATTTCTGCTAAAATTGCACCTAAAAATAAAACTTATGCAAAAATTGAATGGTTTTTAACCCTAAAAATTAAACTTTATTTAAATAATTTTAACTTTGTTCAAGTAACTCAATGTACCATTAAATTTTCTTTATTTGGGGTAAAAAACGACCCTTTATTGAAAACTATCAACTTTATTTCCTTACCTAACCGAACGTTTCTTCCCTCCCTCCTTACCCCCCAACAACAGCTTCGCCTAAACTCGATCAAAAAGCTGTCCACGATCGCGCTCGCGCTCGGCGAGGAACGCACCCGCACCGAGCTGATCCCGTTCCTGACGGAGACGATCTACGACGAGGATGAGGTGCTGCTGGCGCTGGCCGAGCAGCTGGGCAACTTTACCGCCCTCGTCGGCGGGCCGGACTTTGCGATGTACTTGATTCCGCCGCTCGAGTCGCTCGCCACCGTCGAGGAGACGGTGGTGCGGGACAAGGCGGTCGAGTCGCTCCGGATCGTGGCGGCCCAGCACAGCGCGCAAGATTTGGAGGTGCACGTGGTGCCGACGCTGCAGCGGTTGGTCTCCGGGGATTGGTTCACCAGCCGTACGTCGGCGTGTGGGTTGTTTTCGGTGTGCTACCCGCGGGTGTCGGCCGCCGTGAAGGCCGAGCTGCGCAACAACTTCCGGCAGCTGTGCCAGGACGAGACGCCGATGGTGCGCCGGGCTGCGGCCGGCAAGCTGGGCGAGTTCGCCAAGGTCGTCGAGGTGGAGTACCTCAAGTCGGACCTGATTCCGATGTTTGTGCAGATGGCGCAGGACGATCAGGATTCGGTCCGACTGTTGGCCGTCGAGGCTTGCGTCAGCATCGCCCAGCTGCTGCAGCAGGACGACGTGGAGCATGTGAGTTCGGGTGGGGACACGGGGTTTGATGCTGATTTGATGGTGATTCTTGTTTTGTAGAACGTTATGCCAACTCTGCGTCAGTGCGTCAACGATTCGTCCTGGCGCGTGCGTTACATGGTTGCGGAGAAGTTTACCGATCTGCAGAAGGCCGTTGGTCCGGAAATCACCAAGACCGATTTGGTTCCGGCGTTCCAGTATCTGCTGAAGGACACCGAGGCGGAGGTTCGTGCCTCGGCCGCTACCAAGGTGACCGACTTCTGCTCGAATCTGGACAAGGGCAGCCAGGAACAGATCATCATGACCTCGATCCTGCCGTACGTCAAGGAACTGGTGGCCGACCCGAACCAGCACGTCAAGTCTGCGCTGGCCTCCGTCATCATGGGACTGAGTCCGATCCTCGGCCGGAACAACACAATCGAGCATTTGCTTCAGCTGTTCCTGCTGCAGCTGAAGGACGAATGGCCCGAGGTCCGGCTGAACATCATCTCCACCCTGGACTGCATCAACGACGTCATCGGAATCCAGCAGCTGTCGCAGTCGCTGCTGCCGGCCATCGTCGAGCTCGCCGAGGACTCCAAGTGGCGTGTCCGGCTGGCCATCATCGAGTACATGCCCCTGCTCGCCGGCCAGCTCGGCCAGGAGTACTTCAACCAGAAGCTGCGCGATCTGTGCTTCAACTGGCTGAACGACCACGTGTACGCGATCCGCGAAGCGGCCACCCTCAACATGAAGAAGATTGTACAGACATTCGGCACGCAGTGGGCCGAAACGAACATTATTAATCAGATTTTGGTCATGTACAAGAACAGCAACTATCTGCACAGTGAGTAGTGCTTCAATGTCTTGCCCGGTTACACCCTCTTAACCAACTTCTCCACCCCACCCCCAGGAATGACCTGTCTGTTCTGTATCAACGCCCTAGCTGACGTGGTCGGCGCCGACATCATCAAGCGGCTGTTCCTGCCCACGATCAAGGTGCTGTCGACGGATCCGGTCGCAAACGTGCGCTTCAACGTCGCCAAAACGCTGCAGAAGCTGTCGCCCTTCCTGGACCAGGCGGCGATCGACGAGCACGTGAAGCCCATCCTGGAAAAGCTAAACACCGACACCGACGTGGACGTCAAGTATTTCGCCTCGGAAGCGATGGTCGGAATTGCCGGTGAGTTTGTTGACTGAGTTGTGAAATCACGCGAAATTTAAACTAATTCAACGGTTTTCTCATTTGCAGCCGCCTAAAATCATCCAGGACAGAGTTTTGTATGCATTGTTAAGTAAGAAAGGAAGAAAATAAAGCCCATTGCTATTTAAAGGAAAAAAACAACAACACACACACATTACTTATCTAACTGAACACACAAGCGAGGAAGCGGAAGAGGAGGTCGTTCAATCTCTTTTCACCTGTGACGAACGTTTCTTCGCCTTCGCGACAAATTAAGTTTCCGAGATTCCCGTTTTGGCCCAACAAAGAAAAAGAAACCAGTCCTGCTTTACACACACACCGCATGTAGTGGAAAAATCGTGTTTAGAAATGAAAAAAAAAACAAAACAAAATGGTAGTTGATTAAAGTTCTTAATTGTTGATAATTGTGCAAATTATGGCTACTTTTTTATACTTACAAAATACACACTCAAAAAATAAGAAACAGAACGTACGCAAATGCGGGTTTATTGGTACATTTTAACCGGAAATAGAAACGGCAGCCGAATCGCGCGGTAGGACATCTAGACACTCACACCAACTCATTTTCGCATTTTCTTTTGTTTTCATGGCTTGATGTGTGTTGACGAATCATCAGTTATCAGAGTTTTTTTTTATTTCGGCGGAGAATTGTGAAGCAAAATACACACACACACACATTCAGACACAGTGAAAGTAATCTAAACAAAACAAAAAAACAATGGTGGAAATTATGAACGCAACTGCAAGTATATCCAATTACATTAAACTAAGTTTACTATTAATGATGAATACACTAAACGTAAGGAGATAATTTAACAAACCAATAAAAGTCCAATTCAGGAGTAAAGGGCGATGCGTTTTATTTGGTCGGAATTCGTATCCAAGTTCTACTTATTGCACATACCAAATTCTGATGTTCGTTTTCAGTAAATAAGATTACTGAAAATTTTCAGCAATCCTATTTTTATTGAAATTCAGCATTCGTCTTTTGAAATTACTGAAAATTACTGAAATGGTCGGAAGTGGACTCCTGTTCCTGTGTTGTTTTCGGCAAGTTGCATGGTCGTGCGTGAAAATGTTTATTGGGTTTAAATTCGCCAAAAAATAAATGGCTTTTATGTGTGTTGTATAATCTAAGTGTCAATATATTTTTTTTTGGTTTTAAACACTATCCTCAAATATCTCCATATTTTTCCTCAGATAAAGTTTTTAAGACAAATGTTTCATCAATCAGTCTTCAGTATTGTTTGACAATTTGTGCTTACTGAAAATTCAGTTCACTTTGACAGCTTATCAATTACTGAAAATTCAGTTTTAATTGACAAGTATTCATTTACTGAAATTTCAGTTCAGCTTTTCTTACGTTTTTTGACATTTTCAAACTTACTGAAAATCCAGTTACCATCTGTCATCCTGATTGGTTTCAGGAAACTGAAGTTTCAGCAATTTACTATTTACTGAAAAACATGCTGAAGATTCAGTAGTGCAGATTTCAGTAAATTTTTGAAATGAAACAAAGTTGCTGTGCATGCAATTTCTTGGTTGTATTCAAGAACCACGAACCCCCCTAATTATTCATTTGTACCAACTATTTAGTTCGTTAAACCCTATCTAAATATTTTTGACAAATTCAAGGTGCACATGTCAAATTTTGTTGGTTAGATTTATCAGTTATACCATGTTTGGCTTCGTTTAAACATATTTTCCATGAACAGTGTTACAAAACGATTGTTTTTGTAAATTTATTTAAACTTAGTGATTTGCAAATCAATTTTCTATCAGCAATTCCCTTCCGCAGACTAAGGCGAAAACGACGAAAAAACAAGTTTTCACCAAAACTGCGATAGCTAAAACACCAACCAACACAACTGGTGATCTTTTCCCTTCTGGATTCGATTGCTTAGGAAAGGTAGTGTATCGTCACAAACTGGACCTTATCAAGACACCTTAGGAAGACAACCTATGGAATGTTAACATTAACCTAAACATGTTAATAAACTGTCACTGAATCCGCTTTGTAAAAGCCGGCCCCGATAATCTTCACGGGTGTTCCCCTCAAGAACAGGGAAAGATTTACTTAATATTTTAAAAATGCCGGTTTAAAACGCTTTGAATGACTCATAGGACTCTTTCGATCAAATACCCTTGTCAGAAAATCATACCTGAATGTTTAAGCTTTCAACTTATGCGAAAGATTCATACTTTTTTTTGATAAATTCAGAAGGCTATCCCGGCCAGACGGTAATAACAAAATTCATGCCATTTCAATAACAAATATTGTTAAAATAACAGAAAGTGTTATGGAATCTTCTTGAAAACCCCATTTTTGCATAAGGGTTTAATAACAGTTTATGTTATCATAACAAAATTTGTTATTGGTCTGATATTGGTTGAAAGCCAAAACAACTTTGGAATAACATGTTTTGTTATGGAAGAATACCACCAACTTTTATTGGATAACAAAAAATAATAACAAAGATTTGTTCGAAGAATAACTAAAAGTGTTATTAACCTGTTATTACAATAACAATCCAATAACAAAAAATTCATGGCGACGAATAACAAATCTTGTTATAAATAACATAAAATGTTATTGACCTAGTATTTTCAAATATCAAAAAATGTTATTCCCACGTTATTTCCGTCTGCTCGGGATGCGCGTTCCAAATAAAAGATCAAGTCTCCCTAATCTCCTCTACTGAAAATCTAAACAAAATTTCGCGTCTTCGCGACACCCATATTTTTTAGTATTTTGCACTAAAAAATTTTATATAACAAATGAAATTTTAACAGTTTTTTTGTGAAATAATGAGAATTTGACATTTTTTTTCTAAAAATAAGATATTTTGAGTCTTTTTTACTAAATACTATATTTGAGTGTTTTAAAAATACGTATTTTGTGAAAATTATTATATCTGACGAAGCTCAAATGTACTGAAAATCTATACAAAATTTTACGCCGTTTGATACCTAAAGTCCAGACTCGATTATTCGAATTTCGATTATCCGAAGGTTTTTATGGGACTTTGGATAATCGAATCATGAACAAAACAAACATTTAACATCAAATTCGAGTTCTGTGAACCCATTTAAGTCAAATTTGAGTGGTTCATTGACTATTAAATAAAAAAAATGCATTTTATCAAAATTTCATTCAAAAATTTTAAATCACTTTAGAGTAGTTTAGGCGTCATGTTTAAGCTCGACAATAAAAAATAGACATCGAAAAAAAGAAATTAGTGTTTCGATTATCCGAAGTGATTTTTTTTCCAAGGCCTTCGGATAATCGAGTCTGGACTGTATATTGCAATTGATATCTCGTGATGTAAATGTACGGACAAAATAATAATACAAAATTGTATACAAAATGGCATCTTTGGTTATAGAGAAGCCCCAAGGAATGTTTTTAGTCAAATAAAAAAAAACAAAAAAAAATGTCCTGAAATTGGCCGGTTTGAATGCAAATTTTAAAAGCATTGTATTAAAAAATATAATTATTTAGTTGTCTTAATCAACAGCATAAAGGATAAAACAAAACTTAAACATTTTCAACGTCTAACACCTCGTTCACTGACCTATCATAACGAATCAAAAAAGGTGACAAAACTGATCCACCTTGATAAACAAAAACTTTAAATGTGCAAATAAAACCAAAAAAAAAACAGTCTACCTTTGTACATAAGGCGTACATTTTAGCCGGTTTAAAGCCGCCACTAAGTGTGTGTGTCTCGTATTCCACACCACACGCGCTCGATTTTTGCGACGTCACGGTTTGCAACTTTGAACCCTTCGCCCTGCTTCCGTGGCACCGTCGTCGCTGACAGGACCGGTTGGTATGGGTTGTGATTTAAACTAGTTTAAATTTCAATGTTCTGCTTTCTGCACACGAGTGAAGTCGTTGACAGAATGTGCGATTAAATTTACATAGTGTTAAATGTTTTTTTTTTAATTAAATTTTTGATGAGATCAGTATCAATTAAAGAGTTTAATGTTTATGTTAGAATAATCTTGAAATATTGTACAAGTAAATTTGTATACACAAAATAGGAAATTCGCTAAAAAACAATCATTGTAAGACACTCACTTCTAGACGTTCTTTAATCTCTTTTTTTTCGAGCTCATTATATAAGTGATAACAGTAAGAGTCTTGTTTTTGTGTGCTCTCGTTGTACATTGGCGCGAGCCATCAGTTCAGCGGTTCACGATCCAAAAATCAGCTCTTCGCGGACACGATGACCGGAGATTCCAGTTCGGTTTGAGATTCGAACAGCGCGCGAGGTGTTTCCGCGTTGGTGATGAACGAGCGGTTTGCTTTTTTGGGAGAAATTTCGTAAATTGTAGTGATTTCACTCCCAAAAAAACGAAAACAATTAGTGCAGTGCAACATGGGTACCACGAAGAAGGTGGTCGTCGTTTGTTCGGCGCTGATCTTGGCTCTGGGTATGTTTTAGTTAGATACTAAGTGTTATGAGCTAGTGTGAATCACGCGGCGTGTGAGATAGTGAGAGTGATTTGCATAAGAACTGTGTGTTTTGTTGTTGAGTGATGTTTATTGGAGTGGAAAATTTAATTCAATCTAAATTGTGCATTGAATAACTTAACAAAACAGTGGCGCAATTGTTAATTTGATGGTTTCAAAGTTATATGATAATGTTATCCAATCTGTTTAAACTTATCGAATATTTTTTGTGAAAATTTATTGATGCTTTGAACTTTTAAACTTGTAGCTCGCTAGATAATTTTACTCACTCAAAACTTCACTTGAATGACTTTGGAAACAAGCAGCCAATGAACCACAACAAACTGTGATCGTGATCATTTTTGAGTGTGCACCAACACCAACCTATCCAGTTCTAGCGAGATCGGTTCCGAACAGCAAGTTTTTGGTTCGAACCGGCCGGCGATTGCTAGTCGCTTGCGCGTGGACTTGCGCCACTAGAAGAATAGTCTGGAAGCAAACTTGTTTCGAGCGCGCTTATTTTCACACGTGAAATGGTTGATTGCAAAAATGTTTGGTAGAAATGAGTTAAAATGATCAATAGTTGGAAAAATGTGTTGCTAAAAAATATTATTTATTAAATATAATTTATAAAATTTCTTTCCAAATATTGTTTACAGCACTCGGAAATTATATTTAAAAAAAAACATAATTTTTTAATAGATGCATTTGTCAAAAAATTGCCATAAATACAACTTTTTTGAATGATTTTGAAGCGTCTCCACAAAATGTACTCGGAACTTATTATTAAGGAGAAGTATAATGCATTGCCATTGTTGTTTACGTTACATTGTGAAAAATCTCGTTTTTGAGCGAACAAAATAGAAATAGGTATAAAAAATATATGCTTCGGGTTTGAAATCATAGCGAATGTTTTATGCTAAAAACGCTAATACACAAAAAAATATATGAAAATTCATCACTTTTTGTTCACTGCAAATATTTTTGCGTTGAATGTTATGAAAAGAAAAATATTTTCCGTAAAATTTCATACAAGTTGCATTTCTCCCAAAAACGCCCAAACACAAGCTTTTATGGACTGTGTCTGTACAGGAATTTGTTCAAGGCACATTCATTTATAACTTGAAGCCCCAGACTATCAGATTTGAATTACTTTAGTATGTTTGTTATATGCATTTCGAAACAATACTTGAAAAAGGGGGATTTTTGGGATCTTTGGGATTTTTTTTCTGTATGGAAAAAATAGTTTGGAGTTTCAAAAATCAAGCCTAACATTTCAAAAAGTCATATAAAAACTTCAAATGCCGTTTTGACGGTGTCTGAGACATGATTTTTTGGAAATAAAATCTGGGGTCAACGTGCCAACCTTTCTCTTGCGTCCAAGATGTGGTGGCTGAAATCGGTTGAAACAGAGCAAAGTTATGATATTTTGAAAAATTTGGTTTTTGCAAAATAACGTAATGATTTGAAATCCGGACACTTAGTAGTATATCAATTTTGTTATAACTGGCAAAAAATCATGGAATATGTTGGATATGTAGAAATATCATCAGGATGTAGTATAAACAGTAAATTTTAAGAGAATGCATGCAAAATATGTCTTTTCTAACCATTTTTTATCAGAATTTCAAAATTAAATTGACTTGTTGTGTTTCGAATCCCGGACACTGATAAAAGCTGATTCGAAATCCGGACACTTTTGATTCGAATTCCGGACACTCGATTTTGCTTATAAATCGCACAAAGTTGGACTGACATTTT
The DNA here is from genome assembly GCF_016801865.2 of Culex pipiens pallens. Classification (NCBI taxonomy): domain Eukaryota; kingdom Metazoa; phylum Arthropoda; class Insecta; order Diptera; family Culicidae; genus Culex; species Culex pipiens. The sequence continues at coordinate 32,628,058 of NC_068938.1, read as the reverse complement.
AGTGAATGGCATTCTTTAGGTCTTAAATAAGCTGTTCACATCAAAACAATTGATATTTTGTATAAAAAAAAATGCTAGAATTTAAGGAAATCAGAACCATACATTTCGCGTTGCCTTCCCGGTGCTTCGGACGCCTATGAAATGTTTCATCGAAATGTTTCACAGTTTTGGTAAACTCATATTTTTTTTTTATTTTATTGTTTTGGCATTGGCTACAGCGTCCAAACATATTTGACATGAAAGTTGATGTTAGAATTCATCAAACAACACAGTTTTGACAATAATTATGCAAACTCATATCCAAATAATTGATAAAACAAGGTGAGGTGTTATCCCCCTTCCCTTCCCACGCCTTGTCTTTTAACATCAATCACTTCCTTACTAACCCCGAGTAGGCCGCGGGTAATCGGCTCCCCTCCCACTAACATTTACACACAAGATCCTCTGTAATTACTCTTAGCTTTAAGTAAAATGTAATTACAAAAGCCGACTCGGTCCTAACCAGGTCCCAGCACCGAAAAGGACCTAATAAAAATAATTTTATTAAAAAAAAAAGGTGAGGTGTCCGGGATTCGAAGCGTCCGGGAATTCGAATCATGACGTTAGATGAAAAAGGTAATTTTTTGGGCCACCCTTACACAGCGTAGGTCACCCCAACAAAAAAATACTAATTGTTTGAGCCAAACTTAAATTTTGAGCCAAATCGAAGCACTTTATGTTTTGCTTTGACTTTCATATGAAATTGAAAAAATATATCATTGTAAAAAGACATTTTTTTAAAAGGAATAAAATACATATAAGCATTAAGTAAATCATAAAAATACAAACTGCAATATCGTTTGAAATTGATAAGGTGCAGACAGCTCATTTAAATCTCAGAAAAGATGCATGGATTCAAATGTTATAAATGTGAATTGCGTAATAAAATTTGCAAATTTATGTTTTGTACCAGCTCTTGTTTAAAAATTTAACAAAAAGGGAACACATCTAAGAAAAGATAGAATCGTCTTGTAAGGTTCGTTTAATTTATGCGAAATTTTATCGCACGAGATGAATATCAATTCTTCAACTCTCTCATTATCTTTTTTTTTTTTTGTGGATGACTGTAAACTTAAAAATAACCGATTTGGTCCAGCAGCAGGCATGTCGTGTTTCCAATCGTTTGCCCGTTGCTGTGAGTGTGATTAACTTTTTTCGCCAATAAAGAGCAATAAAAACCACGTCGGTCGGAACAAAACAGGCACACCGCGTTTAACTTGGAAGTAGGAGAAGGAAAGCTATTTGCGTTCCGAAGATATTTTTTAGTTTCCAGGTAAATAGATAAACTCAGGTTATACTGGATCGAAATTGAATGCAAATGCTTTAAAATGTTTGTGTATTCAAAAAATCTTAAATTTGCATAAGTTTGGCGCAGTCGCTTTCAGATTTCTATCAGCTAAACAAAAAAAATATTACAATTTAAAATTGAATAATAAGGTACTTCAATGCAATACTTCAAACCCAATTCAAGCCCACTTCTGCCTAACCATTAAGTACTTATGATTGCCGACACTCATTGCGAATCAAAACTTCATTCAGTTATCTCTCTCGCAGTGCTCTCTTTGCGGTTTTTCTCACCTGCTGGCCTGTGCTTAGCCCATGTGCGAGAAACCGCACGATACATACTACTCAACTATATATATTTACGTACACGACGTACCGTCATCTGGGGTGAATCGGGACACATGGGGCGAATTGGGACAGCTGTTTTAGCAATGTTGCAGCCTAATATTTTGATATTTTTGAGTGGTTTCTGATAGACCAGATTCAGAGCAACAAAATGTGTACATCCTTTCCCAAATTTGAAACATTCATCTGCTCTGAAATGTACTGTCCCTATTCAGACTGTAGTCCCAATTCGCCCCATATGACGGTACACCGTAATTGAAGAACTACTACCACAGCCTGCACAGCTGACCGGATTGGCAACAACCGAGCCGATTCACTATGGTGATGAGCAGGTCTCTGCGAATTCAGAAATTCTGGATTTTCCAATATATATTTTATGTATCACATGTTATTTTTTGACTTTTATATCTTGTATTTTTTCAAACGAGCGCATTTCGTATTTTCTTTTTCAATTTAAAAAAAAACGGGCCAAAAATAATTTTTAGAGCTTTTTGTGCTTATACAAATTTTAGTCAAAGCCCAAAAACTCTACCGATATTTTAAATTTGATGTCCAATTCATAATTTTTTTTATCTTTAATTTTTTCAATGGTTGTTCCTACCGATTTCTTCTAATTTCATGAAACTACGCCTCAACGAGTAATTTTGGCTCCTGTTAACGAATCCGAGGTCTAATTTTCGATATCGCAAGAAGAAGGGGCGGAACGACCTCTTTAAAAAAAATTCACTTATAAAATGCGTGTATTGAGTGTTTTTAATTTGACCTTAAGATAAACTCCAGAAATGATCAAAAATTCAGCAACAAATGAGTGTCATTGACAGTGTTATAATGAGTGATAGAAGAAGCAATCATTTGAACATCTCTGCACCAAAACATCAGAGAGTGTAGCGACCGTCACTATAGCTGAGTGAGATCTCTTCCTAGCGATGGCATTCTCTCTCTCTATCACTCCTCCCCTTATCCTCGACTATGCGCTCTCACCGCTGAGTCTCTCAATCTCTCTGAAAACTGCAATGGAAGAACGCGAGACGGTGATTGGGAGCCGACTACGCATGACGCCCCGTTAAACTACGCTTGCGAAATTGGTTTTGTGACGGCTTCAATGGTTAAACGTGGTTAAACGCTGTTGCGGTTGGATGGTCGTGAAAGCGGAGAATGTCAAACGCGAGTGTGTAAATACAAAAACGTGTTCGGCTAGGTTCGGCACTGAGAATATCAATACGGATAGAAGAGCAGTTGTATTTGGGGCATGAGTATTCAGGCTTGATAATTGTAGTTTCTGAGAGCTGATAGTTTGATATTTTTACAGCACTGGTCACCGATAAAAATAAAAATTAAAGAAATAATTTCACACATTGCACTTTTTTTAAAACCATTGGAAAAAACCTTTTAATTGAATTCCAGAAGATTCCACAAGCAACCAACAGCCAATTTCGCATAGAATTTCCATCCAATATGTTCCACATATCGTGGTTGAAGTGGTGTGCTGACCGACCGCACTCACTCACTGGTCGTCGGATACTCTCGCTCGGCACGAGGGACGGAGACTTGGCAGTGGAAGCAAGCAGCGCACTAGGTTCAGTCCGTCGGATCTCGTGTCAACAGTCGGTTCGGTGTCGGTGTCCGAATAGTTAGTTGGCCCAGTGCCTGTCAGTGGTGTATTCTTTCCAATTTTAGCGCGCGATTCTCACGCGTGACCCAAGCTGCTGTAGGTGTTGGAGAGCGAATAAACACGCGCGCGTCAACGCCTAACTTGTGTGTGATACGCAATACTAGTGTAAGATAGAACAGGAAATAAGAACTAGTTTAGCAAAATTAGCTGCCAAAAAACCGCTAATCGGAGAGCGAGCCTTAATTTTGCAAAGTTTCTTCACCAAGTTCCGTGTCGCGTGCTGAACGGTAGTCTCTTCTCCGCGAGAGATACAATTGACTCTCAATTGTCACGTTTTGGCGGGCAATTGTAGTTGTGTTCGTACGATTTGGGGATCCAAGCCGCGATAAGTTGTACACGTTTCCGGACTCAAACTCGCTGGATATGAACGTGAGGTGTTAATGTGTCAATGTTTCCGTTACATAAATATTACGAACAAAACAAACCGTTTGTTCTTTCAGATGAGCTATTTGTATAATAAATTGTTATCTGTTTAAAGCTATAAATTTGAAATTAAGAAACTGACTACTTGTACATAAGATGTTAAATTAAACATGGAAAAATATTATTCTACTATTCCTTTCTAATAACACCGACCAACAAAATTTCTGCGCAGGCTCAACTCGAGGTTAAGCATGAAGTTTGGGGTCCCCAGAAACACGTACACTTTGATTTTTTTCAAAAAAAATTAGGCAGGGCCGAATGGTTTTTCTCCAAAGTTTGTATGGAGAATTTATATCATACTCCAAATTTCGAAAAAACGTATTTTTTTGAAAAAAGTTTTAAAGACTCTGCCATTTTTCGTTACTAAACTGTAATCATTTTTAGAACATGTCATTATAAGGGAAATTTAATGTACTTTTGGAATTCACATTAACCCAACAGGGTCATTTTTTGATTTAGAACAAAAATTTTCATTTTATAATTTTATATTTTTTGTAATTTTATAGGGTTGTTTTTTAGGATAAAATAATGTTCTACAAAGTTTTAGAGCAGACAATTACAAAAAAAAATGATATAGAAACATAAGGGGTTTGCTTATAAGCAGTACGAGTTATCGCGATTGCAATAATTTGTATCTTGATGGGTTACATACATGTAGAAAATCACAAAATTTCAAATTACATTAAATTCACTAAATCCACTAAAAAGATTATTTTCAATCACTCCTGAAAGTTTCATGAAGATATTTCGTGACTAAACTGAGTAAGAGACGATTTAAGTTCACAATTTTGCCATGCGCAAAGCGAACTTTCAAACTTTGTGAACGTTTTTCTCCAAACACAGAGTATTTACGGGTGCCACGATATCTCGAGATGGGATGGACCAAATTGGCTGAAATATGAGTTGAAGACTCTCAAGACTCAAGACTCAAGAAATTTTGCTTTTTAAAAAAATACAAAAATCAAAAACTGACGATTTTTTATATGAAAAACACAAAAATATTTTTATCTTTCTTAAAAATAAGTTTTTTGAAAATCGCCCTTCGTCATGCACACAGGACCGGTTTAACGGGTTTTCACCAAAATTTTGAGCCGATTTGGTTTTGACCAAATCATGGCACCCGTTTTTTGAAACCGTTAACTTCAAATAGCTAAATCTCGGCAATGATACAAACAAATGAAAATGTATATGTAAGCTCATACCAACCTCTGACATTTTTGACGATTTACATGTCTGTAACCCCTTAAACAAGTAGTGTGACAGATATTTGAGGTAAAACAAAATGTTTTCCCAACAAGAGTGATCTTGCCTGTTATCGTCCAATTGAAATTCGTTTTGACGGATTTTGAAAAACATAATATTGTCAAATATCGGTAATCTATTTAAAAAAAAATTAGCCCAACATATGAAAAGGTCTTGAAAAGCATAAAATTTCACAAAAGTTTCATTTTGTAACATAGAAAATCGTACTAATAGTTTCCACGAGATTGCGAAGTAAAAAATAAGGCTAATTAGATGCGATGAGAAAAAAATAATGGTTTACAAATTTAGGCATAAGGAGCCTGTATATCAGCAATAAAGTCAAACATGAAAATTTGTAGCAAATGCACTTAATTTTTTTTGTGGCTTTTCCTTCATGAAGTGTTTTTAAAATGCCAAAAAAAAATTAGAAAATCTTAAGATGCCTTGAAATCGATGAACTTTATCAAAAAATGTGTATGGTGATTTTCGATTGCAAATTTAAATTTGCATATTATTTTGGTTTTTGAAAGTTTGTTTGACAGTATTTGAGATTTTTACAAATATCTTTTTTTTTTGTTTTTATCTCTGGTACCAGATTTTGCATCATCCTTATCCTCTCAAAAAAAAATAGGCTTAAAAAATACGTATTTTGGAAATTCAACTTTTAGTGAAAAAAAAAACAAATTGATCAGAAAATTCCTTCACAAAGTACAGATTTTCCAATAATCACATGCCCACTTTGTATGACTAATCCGCAAAAAGTACAAAATTAAAAATCTCTAAATAGTTTGCGAAATTCTAGAGAACTACTGAACAGAGCCAAAAAAGCAAATCTAATTCTTAGCATAACTTTGTCAACAGTCACCGTTCTACTATATAAAATGTCACATAATCTGTGAAAAAATCTCCTTAAATTCAAAATAGTTTGAAGGTAAAAAACAAAGTTCAAAATTTAAAACTAATCAAAACTGTAAACCAAAATATCGCTCTTGTATATTGAAATAAGTTACAAAAACATGTCAGATTGGACATTTGAACGAACTTCGTGATAATTATTTAATATTTTCGAATATGATGCAAATTTCACGAATTTAAATTTCTTTTTAAAACAGTGCCTTAAAACAAATGATTGCTGATTAAGAAAATGCACTTTGAAAGCTTTTATCAGCTTGAACAGCTGCAATATGAAAATTTTCATTATTAAACCACGATCGCGCCTTCATAAAATGTGCAAGCAAATAAAAACTAACAAATCAAAAGTTACTGTCCGAAAGAGTGCTGTTGCTGGCGTCTTCTAGGTTGCATGCAACTAACCGCCGAAAGCCGTAAACATGCACTCCGTCGTAAATCGATGAGGATTTGATCGGCATGTTCCGACTGGAAACGCCAACAAAAGTCCCTCACGCTCGTCGTTAAGTGTGAAGCAAATTGACTTTGCGTGAACGTTGAGACTCATGCACTGCATGTGCACTGCAAAGTTGTCTTAAATGTGCACATTTGCACTTTGGTTTATAGCGGAAAGTGTCAAACTTTTGATCAATAAGTTGCCAGGTGAGAATGTAATAATTGTGATTTATTTCAATATTTATTCAGCTGTTATTACGCTTTTTCTGTTCGTTAAAAAACTGTTTGACGTCTTCGAAAAGGATAAATATCAAACATAAGGCAACAGACCAAATTAAAGCAGCAAAGACGGCGTCAACCACTTTTTACGATACATAAATGTAGTTCGCTAAGAATGACGTCAGAGCTTAGTTATAACACAAAAAACACTGGTTCCGTTACAAGCAGATGCGCAAATGATTCATTTCGTTATCAAACTTTTTCTCGGCATTTCTCAGCTGGGCTATATCGTATACATGATGGAGATTTTTAATTGCTGTCATTAGTGTGACAATACCCGAGTACTTGGGAAGACTCATCTGCGCTAAATAAAGACGAGTTCATGTGCAATATGATGAGAATGGTCATAAACTAATCACGCTAAAAATCTTAGAATTACAAGCGAGTTACATTACGTGACAGTGATAATAATTTGCCTTTAAATCTATCAAGGAAGTTCGCTGAGGAGAAAGCCACAAATGAGATTATATAAAATTCATTCAATTATTTTTTCTTTAACATATTTAAATTTTAGTTTAGGAAGCTTATTCTTATAATCATTTCAGAATTTATGAGCTTTGGAAAAAAAAAGTCATTTTGATGAAATTTTACTATTAAGTTAGCCATTCACATACAAAGTCACGGAACAAAAACCCAAAATACAAAAAAAAAATATGGTAATATTACATCTGAAAAGGGGTACATTTTTATTGTCAGAAAAAAATGTGTAATTTTACCTCTTAAAGTGTGTAATTTTACCACTTTTCTTGCGGATTATCACTTTTTCAGTCTAATTGAGGAAAAATTTCATCATTAGAGAGGTAATTTTCAACTTCCAAAATTACAACTGCTAAATTTACACAATTTTTTAGTGTGTAGTATGTGTGTGACGGCTTCGTGATCGCGATGTTCGAACTACACAGTAAAAAAATATGGAAGCTGTAATTTTGGAAGGTTGAATATTACCTCTTTTTATGATTTAATGTTACCTCAATTTAGACTGAAAAAGTGACATTACACCATAAAAAAGGTAAAATTACACATTTTCAGAGATAAAACTACCTTCTTTCTGACATAAATGATTCCCAGATGTAATATTACCATGATTTTTTTTAACTGTGAAAAGATGGTCAATTTAGTCAAGATCAATCAAAATCAGACCAATGAACACAAAAATAGGCTTCTTTTAGATTTTATATCTCACCACGGTGCACCCGTAGTTTCAAGGTAGCCGTCTTTTTCAAGAAAAAAAATGTTTCGCATAGTTTAAATTTTTCGATTTTTTTCTTTTTATTCTATTTTTTTATGTACGGAGCGGATTTCGGAGTTCTCTCAAAAATGAGCAAATTTTATGATTTTATTTTTATTTTTTTAAGTTTGGATGAAATTTTGTGTGTACTTTTACTACTATTTACTATGGATTGCGCAAAACAATCATTTTTGGAATTTTTTTTTTTTGATAGGGGTAATTCTCTACCAACTCAACGAAATCGGGAAAAGTTGCCCCGACCACTCTTCGATTTGCGTGAAACTTTGTCCTAAGGGGTATTTTTTGTCCCTGATCACGAATCCGTTGTTTGATATGTTGTGACGGAGGGGCGGTACGACCCCTTTCATTTTTGAACATGCGAAAAAAGAGGTGTTTTTCAATAATTTGCAGCCTGAAACGGTGATGAGTTAGAAATTTGGTGTCAAAGGGACTTTATGTAAAATAAGACACCCGATTTGATGGCGTACTCAGAATTAAAAAAATGTATTTTTCATCGAAAAAAATACTAAAAATGTTTTAAAAACTCTGCCATTTTCCGTTACTCAACTGTAAAATTTTTTGGAACATGTCATTTTAATTTTTGAATCTACATTGACCCAGAAGGGTAATTTTTTCATTTAGAACAAAATTTTTCATTTTAAAATTTCGTGTTTTTTCTAACTTTGCAGGGTTAGTTTTTAGAGTGTATCAATGTTCTACAAAATTGTTGAGCAAACAATTACAAAAAAATTGATATGTGGTTTGCTTATAAACATCACGAGTTATCGCGATTTTATGAAAAAAAGTTTTGATGTTTCTCCACAAAATTGGTGCTTTGAACATAATTTTGAAACCTATCCACCCAAAAGCCAGATCAGTAAAAAAATCCGTGCATAAAAATCAAAAACATTAAGTTGAAAAATCTAAATTTCACCTCAGAGGCGTGTTCTCGATTTATAATCTTCACCTACGGAAGCGCCTTTTTGTCATCTTTTGACAGGTTTTCTTTATCTCTTATTCCATTAGGGTGAGGCTTATAAATTCGATTTTTTTGTGTATCGTGTAGAGTAGATGGAAATCAGATCAAAACTAAAAAAACATGAAAAATAACGGAAACCAAGAAAATTAGTTTTTATTTTAAATATTTAAGAACCCATACAATTTGTTTCTCGGATTTAGGTTTAATCAAAAAAAAAATATATTGGAAACATTTAAAATCTTAACCATAGATTGAATTACACGCTAATCATTTGTTGTCCAAAAATAGTTTTGTCATAAAATAATGGTTGCAAAACTATTAAAAAATACATTCTAGTGAGAAAAAAAGTATCGGTTTGAAATTCATATTTGCAGCATCTAATTTCGGTGTAATCTTCAAGAATTACTCATGTTGCAAGTGTGCACTCTTTTTATATGTTTCACGCTGTAAAATTAAAAGACACATTCTCCGTTCGATTCGCTCGACCTTGGGCGTACAGGTCTAATTAACGCAGATATTCTGCACGGTTCAGTTATGCGATCCATCTAGCACATATCTATTCCTAAACCAAAGGCAAACCCGATCCTATTAGTCAGTCAGAGTGGGTATGCTTCTGAAAAGCGATTTCCACTCCTCGGTAAGCCGAGCCGAGGCAAGTTAACCGGTTCCACGAGTAAAATCCAAAGCGGTGACCGTTTTGCGCACAAGAAGGTTGGGAAACATTCCCGGCTACATTTACACCATTTTTAACCTGCCAAGGCCAAGCATCGACTGTATGCTCACTTCTTGTGGGCACCTTGGTGGTACCCCGCCAGTGGAAATTAAATCAAAAGCAATGCGCAGAAAAAAAAATAGAGAACATAAATCGGAACGGCCGATTGGGCCGGCCTGGCCACCGAAGACCAGTTATTGCCCCATAAGTACTTAGTAGATGTACTCGGTTGGAAGCTTTCGAACCTCGGACGGAACTCGTCAGCAGCAGCGGCGGCTCAGTTCTCGTCGATTCTATAGAGGGGGCAGCAGCCTAATTACCTGCCCGTTCGAATAGGTCGTCGAAGACGACGGTCGTTGCGAAATTTTGGTTCCATTTCGGTTCATTGAAGGTGAACAGGGCTAGAGGTGAGCTCTCGCGGAGAAGCGACTTAGAACATTGACCACTTGGTGAAGAGACCTGTCGGAAAATACCTGCTGGAAAACTTTCCACGACAAACACCGCGTACCTACAGAAGGGAGGTTAGGTTAGATGGCGTGAGTGCACGTCAGCTGAACTTAGTCCGTGAACGACCGTTGATCTGCGCAGGTAATCGTGTAGTCGATTGAGTGATTTAAGCGAGATTATCGAATCGTGTGTGCGCGGTTTATTGAAAGTGCACCCTGGTGAGAGATAAACATCTATCGGTAATGATAGTGAATCAGCGGGGCAAGTTCAACCAGCAAAGAAGATAAATTACGGGAAGACACTCAACGACTGGTAATCCAGAAGGAAGCTGCTGTTTTAAGGAGTGATCCACGATGCCATCTGGGATGAAGAAAGTGAAAAATCCAAGTAAGAGTCTGGGGGTGATTTAAGTATTAAAGTTTGTTTAGGAAACTTGCGGTCAGTGCATATCAAATTAAAGTTCGACCAGTTTCGATAGTAAACATCAGGAAGCACTGCAAACACCAGAGGCCTGACTCATTTCACGATTTATTGCGTTTAGAAGTCAGAGAAAACAAGCAGTATGACATCCTGCTACCCTTCGTTTTCGCTCAAACTAGAATCTGAAGCTCTTCCTGGTTTTTTGTTGTTGGATGCCTGTGAATGAGAGTGAAGCAAGATTCGTTTCTTGTTTGAGCGTAATCAAGAAGTCATGAAATCGGATTGAAAGGATTATTGGAAAAACAGGTTTATAGATTTATTTAACAACATTGCATGTTGCATATCGCCATACAAAAATTAAGTGATGTTTGAGTGACATTCAAAAAACTTCAATTTTAATCACTGTTCACATAAATGTCACTTATGAAATTTCATCACTTTAGAGTTAATGATTGGAGATGTTGATGATCACTGTGTTTCTTACAAATTTAAGCTTAAAAGTGAGCAAATTGAATTAATCACGTCGAATTGATTATTAGTAAGGTTTTTTTTAAATGTTTTATTTGAATAAAAAATCTCTCCTCATATTTCAAAAGGTCCTATGTACCTAGGAAACTGATGGCGCATTAGTTGATTTGAGAAAGTACTCTAGAATTAAATGTTTGTTTTTAACAAAATGTATTAAATTTTAATAAAATCTATATGAAATTGAGAAGAAGTTAATACAAAGTTCCATATTTATTCAAAATTTATTAGAAATTGATTAATTGATTGATTGTTTTGAAAACCCTTATTTTATAAATGAAATTCACATGACAAATGGGTTCTCCGATTTGCGTGAAACTTTGTCCTAAAGAGTAATTTTTGTCCCTGGTCACGAATCCGAGCTCATTTATTTATATCTCTTGACGGTGGGGCAATACGACTCCTTCCATTTTTGAGAATGCGAAAAAAGACGTGTTTTCAATCATTTGCAGCCTGAAATGGTGATGGTTTGGATATTTGCAGTCAAAGGGACTGTTATATAAAATTGGACGCTCGGTTTGATGGTTTATTCAAAATTCCGAAAAAACGTATTTTTCATCGAAAACAATACAAAAGTTGTTCCAAAAATTCTGCAATTCTCCGTTAGTCCACTGTTAAAAAATTGTAACATGTCATTTAATGGGAATTTTAAGGGTGCACAGCAACGAAGGAAGTTGTTGTCTTATTATTCTTAAATTGTCAAACTTACGGACCCAATCCTGCAACAACGGGATTGTAAAATTAGTCAAACTTCGTTGTAAATTACTTTATGGATTGTAATTTAGGAGATGAATAAAAAAATATGTCGGTAGTACCCGTAGTTTTGAAGATACTAAAATTTCTGTAACAAAAATCTGGGTGCAAAAGCACTGGTTGATGTGTACCGTTAATGTACTTTTCGAATCTGCAATAACCAAGAAGATTCATTTTTTCATTTTTAAATTTCATATTTTTGTAAGTTTGCAGGGTTATTTTTTTGATTGTAACAATGTTCCACAAAATTGTAGAACAGGTGATTACTAAAAATTTGATGTATAAACATAAGAGTTTGCTTATAATCATCACAACTTTTTGCGATTTTACGAAAAATGAGTTCTTAATAGTTTTTCTCTATGAATACTCAGTTTGATCACTAACATCACTGTTTCAGCTACATATAATAATCAATCATTTTCATTGATTTGACTATGTGCATAAGCACCATTACAAAGAAAAGCATTTCGTCGCCGTCGTGCTAACTTGTCGCACGTGCATTTTGGGCCAAATTGAGTTAAGAACGCCGTTTTGTGCAGCTAACAATGCCTCACCTTTTGACCAACACAGATCCCCAAAATTCGATTTCAACCCTGAGATATTCAATAAAAACCGAAAAAACTCCGCGCATTGTTGTCACTCTACATTTATAAGTTTCAATCTTGTCGTGCTGTCTTGTCACTTCCTGAAAATTGATGTAAGTGCGACCATTGGCCAAAGGGATTTCAGGTCAGAACGCGTTTGACGCACGTACAAGTTAGTAAACATTTTTAATTATAACTCGGGACTCCAGCAACCAACTTCAACCAAACTTCGGGGCAATGCACAGAATGGTCAACCAAACAAAACGTGTTTGTTATTGTTTACATTGCGTGCTCTCGTTTTTGTTTATTCAAGGTCAAACATCAAAACGCGTTTTTCTCGGAACGTCAAAATGGCGGGTGCGACAAGATAGCACGACGACGTCGATTTTGAATTAACCGCCTTAAGTACTTAAAAATCATATTTTTTCAAAATTTTGACAAAAACCACCTTTTTATAAGAAAAAATTAACATATGTATTAATGTAAATGATATTTTATCGCTAAAAAACCGGTATTCAGCAACATTTTGAAAAAAATGAAATTTTGTTGTACTAAAGCCGGTTAATTCAAAATGCTATTTGTCTTCGTTTACGTCACATATGTAGTCAAATCAATGAATAATATTGATTTCGCTTGTAAATTGCTGTTATTAAACAATGCAAAAGGTTTGGAAACATAAAAAATCTGGCAGTACCTGGAACAGTGATTTAAGAGGTAAAACTGAGTTTTCATAGAGATTTTTGAAATTTATTTGACTAAATTGGCTGTACAAAAACTAATTGTTCAAAAAAAATATTGTTCAGAAAAAAATTGCCTGCAAGATGTTGGTATTGATTTTGGCCACTACACTTTTTTTTAATTTTTTTTACTTTTTGAGAGATTCTTGTAAACATTTCAGGCAAAGAATTTATTTTTTCAACTTTAACATGCTGCAATTGAAAAATGACGACTTCCTGGATCAATATTAATACAGAAAATAATTGGTAGGACACCTAACTATGATTTTAAGTAAAATACGGGGCAATTTGAACGCCTTTTTCAAAATATTATAACAAAATATGATATTTTCTATAATAGAGGAGAAAAGAAACTCGCGACAATTTTTTGAGGCTAGGAATTTTGACAGGTATGATTTTCATATAGTGACGTCAGAAATGAACTCAAATCACTCAAAGTTCATTTTGTGAGTGACTTTAACATTTTGACCTAGTTTGACAGCTACATTGTCCCCAGTTTTTCTGTGGGAGAGAAAAGGAGGCGAATACTTTATGAAAATCATACCTGTCAAAATTCCTAGCCTCAAAATTTTGTCGCGAGTTGCTTTTCTCCTCCATAACAGGTGAGCCCAAATGTTTTCACCACATCGCCTTTTGTTGAGACACACTACTGGGCATGCTTGAAAATATTTTCAAAAAAATCATTTTTTTGGAATACTAATGCATTTAAATGCTTCATGAGCATCCATAAACCACGTGGACACTTTTTTGGGAATCTGTTACCACCCCCCCTCCCCCCCTCGTGGACAATTGTCCATACAAAAAAAAACTTTTTTGTATGGATCGTGGACAATCGGCATACCCCCCCACCCTCCCCCCCTAAAGTGTCCACGTGGTTTATGGATGGTCCCTATTATGTACTACTTAACATCATTGCCGTACGGATAGAAATCTTGTAAGCTAATCCGGTAACTCTATTTTAACGAATTTGTAAACAAAGAAATGATTTCAAAATCGTCAACTTTTTATTTGATTTCGCTGTAAATGTTTAGAAAATCGACAACATTGTTGTTCAAAATCGTTTTTTTTATGCTGATTTTTGGAAACATTTCTATGTTAACAAAATCGACAACATAAATTTACCGGATAACAGGATTTCTATTCGTGCGTTTGATTTAGATTGTTAACACTGTGTTAGTCTGAAACAAACGAAAAGTTATTGGTATTTTTTTAGGGAGATTAAACAAATTGTTTGTAGATTAAACAAAACTTGTTGGCATTAATGAAATTTTAATTTCACCCTGAGGCACCCTTTTCCCAGTGATACTCACCTGAAAATCAAACATGCCAGCGCAAAGCGTATCAATATGACCAAGAACATGCACCAGAACGACACGAAGCTTACAACCCTTATGAGAAAATTAAACGCCCATGTTCAAGTTCTGCCCGAGCCCGGTGGACAACATTCCGCTGCGTTCTAGCTGGCAACTAGGGTCGACTATATTTCATCACCTCCGGTCGTACCGGACACCGGTCAATGAGCTGCACTTGGCCCTCAATTCGTTCTTCAAAACCGTTCAAAGCCCTTCCGATGGGGGGGCTGAACTCTAAATTGAAGGGCCGTGAATAGTTTTTGTTCCGCCAACTCACCTTTTCTAATATCTAGGGCCTCAAACTGTACCATTACCTTCAGATGAAAAAAAAAGCGCACAGGTTGTCGTTTGCCACCGTGTACAACTCTATTTGCCACTCGACATTGACTAAGGGCGTGCGGGAGAGGGTCGGTGCGGTCAATTGACTATTCATATTCATTCTCCCGGCCGCCGCAACCCATGCCATGTGCATAATTTGCTTCAAGGGCACTACATGTGGTCGCGGCGTTCAAGTGTATCGAAAGTAAACACTTGAAGAAGTGGAGGCGTTCTTAAGTTCTAAACCACGGAATCTCTGCGTTCTACGCACGGTTATAGCGTGCCAGAATGACTAGTAATTATGAGTTCTAGTAGCCTGTACTTGCTGAATCACTCACTATTGGCTGTTAACCATATGTTTGCAAATGCAATTGAACTTGAGGGTTTTTATGGTTCTTGAGAGATTGTTTTGCTTGAGTCACAAGTTGTGTTTAGTTTTTTTATGCGCACTATATTTTATATCGCAATTTACGCCTTCTACGACCAAATTCAAAGAAAGCATCTGAGCAAACCTTTAAAAACAGTTTTTTCAACGAAGCAATTCAGGACTCAGTTTAAGAGAAAAGTAATGTTTGGTGTACTTTTAGAGCTTTATAAAAATCTTTTTCGTTTTTTAAATAGTAAATCTGGGCTTAAGGGTCAACAGTTACAGCAATTTTAATTTCTCGATGCAATTTTAAAACTCAAGATCCTTAAAACGATTTTAAATGCACACACAATTGAAACAGTGTAAAAACCGGCTCCGTGGCTTAATGGTTACGGCTTCTGTCTCCCAAGCAGAAGGTTCAGGGATCAAATCCCAGTCGGTACCTTTGAAATTTGGAATCAGAAATTTGATAATGAATAAAAACTAAAATGAATCAGGTGGGATTCGAACTCACATCTTTGGATTGGTGGTCTGGGACGCTAAGCAGTCGGCCATCAGAAGGTTAACACTCTAGAAGTGAATTGATCCGTAGTGTTTGAAACATGTTATCTTCTCATATTAAATACACGCTGATCCCTGATTTGCCTGAGGGGATTTGGAAGTCTAAATATAGATCGAGTTTCCTTCAGATGCTTGCTTCTATGTTTAGGCGGGGCCGAATAATGCCCAGCGACCTCGGAATTGGACCGCAAGGAGCTCTGTCATTCTGAAACGGGTCGTTGGAAGCAGTGCGAGGGCTATCACCACCTAATACCCGGGACTGAGTAAAGCTGTATCAGCATTCGACATATACACAGTCTGATACAAATTATACTTTCCCATAATTTCGCTACCGGTTAGCGGGTATTGGATTGGACCACACACACACACACACACAGATGCAATTTTAAAACTCAAATATCAGGGATATTTTTCTTTAAGCTCGAGATGTGTGTGTGTGTGTGTGTGTGCAACCAACCAAACGGGACCACGCGGTCGCTTCTTACAAATTGAGTTGTTTCCATGGATTTTAGATTTTGTATTCTATACATGCAAATAACTCGCATAGGCATATTTATCTTTAAGCTCGAGATAACTTAATTTGAAAATATTCTATTTTTTTTCTAAAGTGTATGGCCCACCTTATAATGAAATTAAAAAAAATTCCAACTACATGTTTTTCCATGTAATTTTACCCGGTGAATCTGAATCTTCCCTCAGAATTAAGCCAAATTTAAAATCATCAAATGAACCCATAGAAACCAAAAATATAAACAACAATCGCCTAAATATCTTTAGGCTAAATTCTGACAGTAGATTCAGACGATTCAGACACAACGGGAAAGCCGAAAGGTGAAAAACTTTACAATTTTTCGGAAAATCAATATTCCACTTAATTTTGTGATCTGGAGCACTGTGCACTAGGGCAAAGCTTATTTTCACAGAAAAAAGTGTTTTCCCTGAAACTGCAGTCTGCAAACCATCTGTAGAAAGTGTGTTCATGGAATAGTTTAGTTTACATTGTCAATAATTTATATTCTAGAGAAACAATACGCGTGCAACCAGGTATTTGCAATGAACATAAGCGCTTCGATCATTTTCACAACAGGTTTTATTCAGTTTCATCTCTGCTTTGAAAGAAGGCACTCATTCAAAGATATTAGCTTAAAAAATGTTTAACATTTTAAATTCAACTCTGGCTCTACTCGCAACCGCAGGTATTTGAGAAGTATCTCATAATCACACAAAGATCCAAGAATTTAAAAAACATGTTAAGTGCTGTTGTATTTAATTTTCTGTTTCAGCAGCTAATTGTTTTTATCATTAAATGTTCTAAGCATTGAACAAATAATTTTTCAAGTGGTAGTGATTTATTGAGACTTATTCTTGAAAACAAGTAGAGTATTAAGAAGTTGAAACTTCCAAAAACATGCATCGCTTCAAAAATTAAAATTAAACATTGAAAATATGATCAGCAAATTATATAAAAAATAAACATGTGGATGATAAATGACTATATTGACACTCGCATTTGTATGCAGAATTCAATATATATTTGTTAAATTTGATCCGGCATTTTTCCATTCGTTAACATGCTTCCCTTAATAAAAGCTAAAAATATCTCAATTGAACAGGAGTGCTGCGCCCATCTACGAGGCACAATCAACGCAAATTGTTATTACAGTGTAACAGTGTGCAAGATACCACTTAAGTCCACTACAGTGGAAGCTCTATCACGATGAATGGCAAAACTGATAACGGCGCGGTATTATTTTTTTAGGTGGGATTCTTTAAAAATAAAAATTTATCAAAATATGAATAAGCTAGTCCCCACAAGATCGGTAAAACAACAAAAAAATATTTTTTTTTTTTTTTCAAATTTTCTCATAAATTTGTACCGGTTCACGTTCGAATCAGTCACTGTAGTATACTCACAATTTGAACGAGTACTCCTGACCGAACAACTTGTGACAAAAGGGAAGCAAAACAGTTTAAGCGCCGTTGATTGATGTCAAGTGTTAATCGACCCAAGTGTGTATTTGTTTATTTATGCGTACGGTGTGGACACTAAACCTATAGGGTCGGATTTTTTTATTGCTGTTTGGGGTTCATAAAAAAGATCTTGGCTCGTTGAATGAAAGATACGACCAGCGTTATCGAGCTATATCGGTGTAAAATTCGGAATGATATAAAGCTGTTAGCTTTATGGAGACGCTAATACATGGTTTAGGTTTTACCTGTATATGCCCAATTGAGACCTAGTTCCGGAACCAAAGATCGACGACACGAGATAACACACTAAATGCGGAAATAATAAAAAAAAAACGTAAAAGTAATACTTAGATTGTACGAATCCAATACTTTTTTTATGGTTTGAACTTTGGAACAGTCTTAATTAGTGCAAATCAGCTGCTCGATTCACTCAATAAAAGTAAACAGATTTAATTGATAACGATTCTGCAGATTCACTGTTCCAGCAAATTTATTCCATCAGCTTTGATATTTATTTTCATTCGTGATTCACTCTTTCTGCTTCGCAGGGCTATGGGTCGGCATGAAACCAACCAAATCGCAACTTGGAACGGCGAAATTTATGTATTTTTACGGGTAAGCAAAACAAATAAATGCCTCCGAAATTCACCCAAACAAATCGTAACTTTCAGCTCAAAGTTCGAGGATCACGAATCGTACGACCTGGACCAGGCGGAACAGATCGTGAGCCACGAGAAGTTTGACGCGCGCAAAAAGACGGTCATGTACTTCCACGGGTACATCGAGTCGCCGGAGGTGGAGAGCGTGCACGTGATCGTGGACGCGTACCAGAAGCGCGGCGACCACAACCTGATCGTGCTGGACTGGACGAACCTGGCCGATGGGAGCTACCTGCTCGAGGCGGTGCCAAATTGTTTGAAGGTATGAAGGGGACAACATTGAGGTTAAAATTGTAGCGATTTTATCGAAGAAACAATCGAAATCGACATTTTTATGGTTAACGTTTGCAGGAGTGACATTGAATCTGAGGGGGGAGGAAGTTACACAAATAAATGGGACCGATTTCCTTTCCTCTAACTATCCCCCATCTATTAGCTATTTCAAAGGTTATTTTGTAACTTTTTCCTTACTTTACCCGATTCTTTAAGCACTCGCAAACTCTGTTCAAAACTTCGAATTAATCACTTGTTGAAAGGTAGTTTACATCTCAGCATGTAATAATAACTTCACACAAATAATGCTTTAAACAAGGAAATGAATGAAATGAAGTATGACCCAATCCATGTAAGATCCAAGATATAATTGGAATGGATAAGCTAAAATTAATATATTCTCAAGACATTACGAAATTTCATAATACAACCCATTTTTTATATTGTGATCAGGGTCTGAATAAAAACAACTATTTGAGGACACTAAAAGCATTAAATAGGGAAAGCTACTAATACATCGGCGATGAGTTAGTGATTTCTGATCTTTGTCGAAAATCAGGACCCTTGCTTCACACATTTTTTAAAGATAGTAAGCGTCTTATGATCATTACGAAACTGTTTTTTTTTTACTTTTTCGCAAATAGTTAATATTAAAGTTAAAATTAAGAATTTAACAAAATGATATAATCAACGTTTAAACAATAAAAAAAGATTGCTAAGCCTGATCTGAATTTATGAACCAAAATTTAAATAATTGTAGTTTGTATCTGAATAAAATATTGATTTATTTTAAAATGGATCGTCAAAGGCTGTTAAATACATTTTGTTTTTAAATTAAGTTCCTTTACTATTCCTTTTTTTTCTCAAACAAACTTGAATTTATGACAAAGAATATGTAACCTATTCTTGCAACAAAATGAAAAAAAGTAACTTTTGCCAAATTCCTGGACATTCTATTACCATTATGCCTTATATTGCCTGATGCCCTTCAAATATTTTTTGCACAACTCTCATAAATATAAAATAAAATCTTTATTTGGAAGTGAA
This sequence comes from Culex pipiens pallens, assembly GCF_016801865.2. Lineage (NCBI taxonomy): Eukaryota > Metazoa > Arthropoda > Insecta > Diptera > Culicidae > Culex > Culex pipiens. The sequence continues at coordinate 32,608,497 of NC_068938.1, read as the reverse complement.
CAATTTTAAAATTTTCCTCGACTAGTTGGTTAACCCTGAATTTTGGAAAACTTTTTTTTGAATAATGATGTTTTGGAAATGTTGAATTTTTGGGTCATATCTAGAGGGTGACAATTCTCGAGATTTTCAATTTCCCGGGAATCGAGAGTTGAATTTAGCCATTTCCCGGGAATTCCCGGGACCCGGGAGTTTTTTTGTTTATGCCAATAGTGCCAAAATTTAAAATGAAAAGTAATAAATTTGTTTCTTTTTAATGAATTCATATGCAAATAAATCATACTAATTCAATGAAACATTAATTTTTGGAGCCTCATTATTTTGAGGAACTATATAAAAACTTTTGATTTTTTCTAAATCTGCAAATACAAAATCGTTTCTCGAGCTTTTTAAGGCTCAAAATTGTAGTTTAAAATATTTACGAATCTTAATTCGCACTTAGTGTTGTTATTAGATTTTTGTAAAAAAATAACTTTTATAGCTAGAATATAATTTCTCCGTATCGGGAATTTTGCAATATGATTGACAACGACTCAAAACAACACATATTATGCCAAATCCGAAAAAAGTGTTTTAGTGTTTGTCATCAAATATTCGTCAAGGTTTGTCGCATCAGCAGCCAAGTCTAAACACTATTTCAGTGAAATTCAAATTTCAGAAGATGCGTTTGAACATCCTCTACCACCTGGTGCTAATATTTCGTTTTTGCCAACAGACGATATTAGCCGTTTTTTTCAATGGTGGGCAGAACAAGTAAAACTGTTTTTTTTTGTAATTTTTAAGGTCAACTGTAAATATTCATTGAAGAAATATTCACAGTTATCAGGAAAATCCAGATGTTCACAAAAAAACTATATTATGAGGATTGCAATGCTCGATAGAAGATATGGGAATTGAACTTAACTCTAAGAAATAATAAAAAAAATAATATTTGAAAATAAAACATTTGATTTCATTTCTGGGGTGTAACTGCTAATTATTTAATAAGGTAAATTTTGGGGTCCAAATTTTTTTTTTGGCTTCTCTCAACTATAGTTTTTGCAATTTTTACAAGTTAAAATTTACAGTTTCTAAATAAGAAGATTAGAGAAGCATTGGGTTATTCGAACTTGAACATCGACCATTGAACATTCAAAGTTCAAAACAATTTTGAATTTTCCAAAAGTTTTTCTGATTAGTTTATATAATTTTGCTTCGATATTTATAAGTTTAAAATTTCCCGGGAGTCTCGACCAAATTTCCCGGGAATCGAGAGGTCCAAAAATGATAGATTTCCCGGGAAATTTTTCCCGGGAATTCCCGCTCGTCACCCTCTAGTCATATCCCATGTAGAAAACATGTTGATCAATAGTTCTTATTACCATTGTCTGACCGAAAACGAAAAGTTTCGGATTATTTTTTGCATTTTTTATTTGAATGTCTAGTTTATCTATAACCAAAGAAGTCACTTTGCATCATTATTTCGTCTAAAAAAATCATCCATACAAAATGACTATTTTGAGAACGGATTTTCGGATCTTCAAAAATGATTTTAAACAAAAAAAATGTTTGACAACAAACAAAGGGTTTTTTTTAAATTGTAACCAAGGGTCCTGATTTTCGGTTCAATGAACAGAAACCACTCACTCATTGCCTATCCATTCGTCGCCTATTCCAACCCGCTAGCATTCATGAGCGAATGATAATCGCAAGCAGCCAGCGAGTGGCCCGAACTGTTCACTCAGCGAACAAATACATCGTGAAAATATTTGCCTACTCCGTCGCTCGACGACACTCACACACTACCATGTTCAGCGAAGAGCCATTCTCACAAAATGCCAGAGCGGCAGTCTTTTTGTCTTCACGCCCTCAGTTTGCCATCAATTTGATTTTTTCTTGGTGGAAATTTTTTGAATGGTGTATATAATGTTATGAAATCAAAATAAATGCAAAATTTAATTGATAACATTGATTTTAAGCAACCCAAATCAATGAGTATAACGCATTGCATCAGAGAAAAAATGTTTTCAGTTAAGAGTGATCGGAGACGATCGGACTGCCGGAGCCGTTCGGAGACTGAGCCGATCAGAGAGAGAAGGAGAGTACAAGAGAGAGTGTTCGGGAGCGAATGGTGTGAAAGTGACAAACGGTAGGAATCCATCAGTGCAGTATCGCGTCGCCTGCTATTTGTGCTCGCGAATGGAGTGGTTGATTTTGAGCAATCAGGACCCTTGATTGTAACTATTATTTCTGAGAAATTCTAAGAATACCTACAACTTAGCCAAAGACACCAAAATGACCAGAAAATCGGGTTTCAAAATACAGATTTTTGAACGATCTAGTAGCCTTTAAGTATAAACTGTTGCCAAAATTGTATGGAGACTTGGGCGAACCAATGATGCAAAATTAAAAAAATCATAGAAAAAGTAGACACAAAGTTTCATGATAAAAGGAAAATTAAATTTTCAAAAAAAAATGCTTTTTTTAGAGAATTGCTCTTTACGAACTTTGGAGGAAAACCGTTTGGCCCTGATTAAATACTTTTGAAAAAATATGCTTCCCATAATATTGATCGTTCGAAGTTTTTTGTATTGTGTTGGTGTAAATGCTGAAATTTAAAAAGTATCCCGATTCTAGAAACCCTTCATATTAAATAAATGATGAATCATAGTTTCAACCAGCAGAACATTTTGAAATTTTTAAGTTGTTTCCATTTTCTTTGAGTTTGAATATTATATTAATTCTAAATCTTTAAATTAAAATTAAATTAAAACTTCATCATCCCGGTACGAGAATCAAACTCACGACCTCTGGATTAGAAACCCAGTACGCCGGAAGTCGAAATCCATCCCCTACCGGTCACTATTCCCAGTTCCCAGGAATTGAACCGATCACCTTCCGCTTACAAGGCGAAACCCGTAACCACACTCTTTTTCTTACCATTTTTGTAGATTTTACCCCAAACAAAAACGACATTTTTTCGAAATGCTTAAAACTGAAGAAAATAAATTGTGTTATTCATCAAAACATTAAACTTTAGAAGAAATTTTTTTTTGTCTTTCATGATCAGAAATATTTAATATAATCAAATTAATAATTTTATTTCTCCTCCTTTCAGCTTGGCCAGAAGCTAGGCAAGGTGATACTTAACATGGTCAACTTTGGCTTGGACGTCGATAAGCTGCACATCGTGGGCCACTCGCTCGGTGCCCAACTGGCCGGGTACGCCGGCCGCACTGTGATATCGCAATCAGATAAGAAGATTAAGCTTAAGCGGTAAGTTGGCGGTGGAAGAGCGCGAAATCAAGCTGATAATAATAATGTATATTTGTGCTGACTCTTTAATCTCCGTAGAATCTCCGCACTCGATCCAGCCTTCCCGCCGTTTTATCCGGGCGTGTTTGTGACGCACTTGAGCGACAAGGACGCCGACTTTGTTGACGTGATCCACACCGATGCCTGGCTGTACGGCGCCCCGGTCAGTACCGGAACGGCGGATTTTTGGCCCAACAATGGTAAAACCCTGCAGCCCGGATGCCCGAAAAGGAACTACAAGCCGCTCACGGACAACGGTAGGGCCCTACAAGCCATCAATTGTTTGCATTTTGTGTGAACCATGTTTGAAACTATCGCTAACCCAATGCAATTTTTATTTCTATTTTTGATCTACAATCTACCCTTAACCAACCTGTCACGTGTGGATGTCCCCTCTTCCCTGCATGCCAACCACCCTCCCCCTCAAAACATTCCCCAATTTTCCAGTCGTGCCATACAAGTTGAACTCGCCAGAAGCCCATGCCTGTAGCTATGCATGTTTGTAACCTGCTTCCATTTATGCAACCATTTCAGCTGCTAAAATATGAATTATCCTTCCCAGCATACACATCAAAACCCCGTACTAATCGAAACCCCGCTAATAATACACTGCCCACACCGGTCTCTCTCTCGTTCTCTCTCTCTCTCTCTAGATTTGTGCAGCCACCGGCGGTCCTGGTGGTTCTGGGCGGAAAGCGTTGCCGAACGGGGGACACAGAGCTTCCACTCGGTCCGCTGCAAGTCCTGGGGGGACTTCAAGGAGGGCAAGGTCGACCGGTCCGGCCAGGTGGTGCACATGGGCATCGACTGCAGCTCGGAGTAAGTCACACTTTGAATATTTAGCACGAACGGCCTAACGAATTTCCTTTTTGGGTTCTAATTTTAGCGCCAAAGGAGACTACTACCTGCAGACGAACGGCAGTCCGCCGTACTCCAAAGGAGTGTCGGGAGCCAAGTTTGAATAGCATTTTAAGGGCACAGGTGCTGGGTACTAGCACTTTTTAGGCGTTGTACAAAGATTTGTTATAAAAAGTGGTAAACAGTTACGAAGTAACGTAGTTGTGTAATGTAACTTTTAGTAAGACAGAATCCAGGCGACAATAAAAAAGTTATAAAATTTTAGGAAATAAATTCAATCAGATTCAGATATACGTTAGTATTTTTATTTGATGATAGATCACATTTCCCCTCTAAACAAAAACAAAAAACTTCATCATAATTTTCATCAGTTTTCGATTTTTATTCACACCTTTTCAAATTAGATGTTGCTCCGCCTAACAACATATTTCTAAAAAAAAGAAAATAAAAATTTAACCAACTTTTCATTCATTTAAAGCAACATTTCATAAAAGGGGATATTCTTACATCTTTGTCAGGTTAGACACTCTATCCTATTAACATCCAACTGGCTTAGTTATATTGAACCAACAATATGGAAAACTTTTGATAGAAACCATGCTTGCTCACTTCTAACTGATCAATTTACTACGTGATTTCAATTGAAAAATGCATTTAAGAAGCTGTAATTAAGAAATAGCTGATGTTTCCCTACATTTTCTGTATTGTTTTTCATATGAGCTTTGTTTTAAAAAACATAATTTTACTATTGATACTATTGATATATATTTGCTATCGTAAATAATGCATTTGATATCTCTTTTAACGTTAAAACATACAAAACAATACCTGATTTTTTTAATACATTAATCCTTTTCAATACGATTCAAAGCTATAACTCGTGATTATTGCAGTTGTAAGGTTGTCAAACAATAATAACCAACACTAATTAAAACCAATATTGAACGACCCTTATTCACAACTGAATTCAATATTTTTAACTATGAACTATGAAAGTATTTTCATAATTTGATTAATTCAAATAATTTTCTATTTTAATTTGTATTGGTAACGATTGCCTGTTAACCCTCTACAACCCAACACCGCCTCTATGTGGGCTTCGATTTTAAAATAATCGCCGAAAATCAATATTTCTACCAATTTTTGATGTTTAAAAAGCATTGGAAAGAAGAACTCATTAAATTTATGAAAAATTTCAGGGTTGGAAGTTTCGCTTGTTTTATGTGACTTCCCACGCAGACTGAAATAACAAAATGCATGCCATTTCAATAACAAATACTGTTAAAATAACAGAAAATGTTACGGATTATTCTTGAAAAATCCATTTTTGAATAATGGCTTAGTAACAGTTTATGTTACCATAACAAAATTTGTTATTGGTCTGATATTGGTTGAAAGCCAAAACAACTTAGGAATAATATTTTTCACTATGGAAGAACAACTCCAACTGTTATTAGGATGATAGGATTAGTTGTTAAAATAACAAAAAATAATAACAAAGATTTGTTCGAAGAATAAATAAAAATGTTATTCAATAACAAAAAAAAATCATAATGACAAAAACAAATCCTGTTATAAATAACATAAAATGTTATAGGCCTAGTATTTTCAAATATCAAAAAATGTTTTTCCCTAGTTTTTTCCGTCTGCTCGGGTTTGCTAATATTTTTAAAAATTTCATTTTTTCTGAGGTCAACTTTTGCTGTTCTTTTCACTAACATGTGAAAATAAGTATGCAGTAATTTTTGTAATGTCCCAGACTATGTAACTACGCATTTTTCTACCAGTTTTATGACAATGGTATCGTTCTATACACAGAAAAAAATAGTGTAATTTTGAATGGTGTAATTTTGGAAGGTTGAATTTTACCCTTTTTACTATGCAATTTTACCTAAATTTGGACTGAAAAAGTGACATTACACCAGAAAAGTGGTAAAATTACACATTTTCAGGGGTAAAATTAATTTTTTTTTGACATAAAAAATGTACTCCTTCCCAGATGTAATATTACCATAATTTTTTTACTGTGTAGCAGAAAATGTGAAAAACAAACAAATAAATGAAAAAATTACTGTAAACACATGAAAAAAACTAATAAGGCAAAGATAATGATAAAAAGTGGTAGAATAAGCATAATGCTATCAAAAATTATCAAAAGTTGCTCAAAATGACCTTCTGAACACGGGAAAAATAAAATCGAAAAAAAAATTGGGGTGTAGAGGGTTAATAAAGACAGAACTTGATGGAAGAAGTGAAATAAAAAAGTAATCAAATCTAAAAACAAGTAACAATTTATTACAAGTAATTGTATCAAGCAAAATGTTTTTATTGTAATCTTATTTTATAATTAAAAACTATGCTTTGCACTCATCTCAACATCGTTCAGAGTACGAATGAAACCATACAATTGTTGCAGCTGTAAAAGATACGCTGAAAAAGACTATGCCTCACTCAGACAAGTCACCATGAGAGACTTTCAATTTGAATTCAAATGCCCTCAAATAAGCGTTAAAATATTTAAAAATAATGGCTAACAGCAAAATACAGTTCTCATTTTCATTATATTTAGTAAGTATATTTAGTAAGTTATTTATCATTCGTAAGTAACCACAAATTATTTTCTTAAAAAAAATATGAACATTTGTTTAATTCATTTGAAAAACGAAAATAATTGACAAATAAAAAAAATTTTAAAAGCTGAGTAATTATTTTTAAATAAAAATTTATTTGACATTTTATTAAAAAAAAAAACCGAATACTATCGTAACAATTTTACTAATACTACCTTCAAAAATTGTCAATGCAGTAAATTTGGTTCAATCGTTTTAAGAATTACGGTTTACAAAAACAAACCATCCACTTTAACGACCCTTATGCGTTTTGTGAACTCTATTGCAAGTTTCTACTCAAAAATTACGGAACTACGGTTTACCTCAATTTTTAAAAATGTGTTCTATTCAGTGGACGGTAAAACGAATGAAACTCTGTAAAAGATAGAGCCATCACGACAAATTGTTCTATTTCATAAGACACACATCCCACTATTACGCAAAGCGCAACGGTGAACCAATTCTTCAGATTACAGCATCCACATCTTCCGGAACAATCAGTTCACCGTTGCCTTCCTGACTAAGATGTTTTTCTTTTACAGTCACTGCTGCGTGATCAGTGATCATCGCTCAGTGCCGCTGCTTTCAACGAACAACGTCGGTTTAATCTGAACACATCCGCCCAAGCTCCTAACTCTTTTTCACGCGTACCTTTCATTCAGCGTGCGGCGAGTGCAAAGATCATTGATCACAGTCAGTGTACTTCAAAACATCATAAAGATCTGCCCCCCATTCAGGTGGCGCATTCTTCCTCCCTGGGTTATGTTATTGTTTTATTATAATCCCATATATGCATCTCGCACCATTGAAACAGTTCCCGTACGGTGATGATCAAGGTGGAGTAAAACAGTGAGAAAATTCCTCCCCTCGCTCTTTTCTAACCCGAAGCCACAGGAAAAGATTGCGTGCGATGCAGGCGGCGGTTTATGCTTTGTGAACTGGAAATGCACCAACATACGTAAAGCAACATAACACAGGAAAATAGCCAAATGCCGGCGGCTCTGTCAGTCGTAGCAAAATCACCACCTTTCAATTCGGTAGGTAATTTGAAGAGAGAGGAATGCTCCCGTTTCTGAGCAACAAGGGCCCACGAGACATTAAATTCATCTTCAAGGGTAATAAATTTGTGATTAGATTAGAGCAATTATCGAGCAATCATAGCCAGTAAGTATCCGCGAGCTTTACGGTCTACAAATTTGCACCACTCAAGTGACAATTGGATGATGTGAAGAAATTTTCGCACATTCCACAGAGACACGTTCGGAAAAATCGCGCCCTCTCTTGCTCGTTGCTTCTCTCGCACAATGTTGTACGCACTCCTCTGATATCGGTGGAACCCTCCGCAAGCCGGGTTGAGTTGAGTTATTTTCCATACCACTCATGTCGAGGGAAAACAGTCATTGATAAGATTATGTTGACAGTAAAGACAATAGTGGCGTACGTTGCTCACAATGTTTTGGTATAAATGAAATGATATTTTTTTTATTAAATATGTTTGATGTTTTAAATTACAAAGGGTGAAAAAGTCTTCGTGCTATTTTTGCAGCTGTCCATACAAAAAAATACAAAACGACACTCAAAATATTACACTAAAAAAAAAACAAACCGATTTTTTTTTAAATCGACTACACTCAACTCCCGGCGGTTGGTCACTTTTTCGTTTGACACTTTTTTAGTTTGTACCCCGTTGGTTGGTCAAAGTCAACCTAAAGAGTAACGAACTGTCACACGGCGCTCACGAACACTATCAAAACAAACGTTTGGTAGTGTGTGTAAACTTCGTGTAAAAGGGGTGTCAAACTAAATAGTGAATCGTTTGACAACAGTTGATGTCAAACCATCGGGGTTTGAGTGTATTCACGTACAAAATATCAATTGTGCAAAATAGTTTTTTTAATCTAATTTTTGGATATGTTTTAGATTTCAAAAAGGCCATCTTTTGAGCTATGCCACAAGTTGGTCAAAATTCAATCGACAGTGATGCATTTTTTTCGGAAAAATCATAATTTTAGAAAAATGTGGAAAAAAGTAAAATTCAAAAAAGTTTTACTTAAATTGCTGGTGTAAAATCAAATTTTCAATTGAAGATTACATTACAGGTGTTTCAATATCCTGTATTTTTTCAAATTAGAACCACTTAGAACTATTTTTTTTGTTGCTAAATTTGGACTTTTCCTTAACAATTTCCTTAACATTTGCTGCAAAGACATTGAAGATTTTTCTGAAAGACCGATTTTTGATGTCAAAAAAAATAAATCGTATCGAAAAATCGTAAAGAGATTTATATATATACAAAAGAACAAAGAAATAATGCAAAATGCATGTTATTGACACCGGGCTGGTATACCAGAGAGATAACTTTCAATCCTAATTTAATGAAAATATTGATGTTGTGATTGGGTTCAACTATTTTCTGGCTTCTAAATCCAACTTTCAAAGATTTATATACGAAAAACGAAGTTTACTTTATAGCTGTCGGCCACCATTGCTAGTACCAACCACTAGTGTCTTCCTTTTATCTACAAGGACTTCGCCGCCCATGGCTCCTAAGTGTATGAAAGTATGGCACGGAGCGACGGCGCCGAGTACCCATATTTACACAAAGAATTTTAGAGCGCCCGCCGCGGGATTCGAACCGGCGACCTCTGGATTGTGAGTCCAGTGCGCGGTCCGATTGATCCACACAGGCGGGACAGATTTATATACTCCATATCCTAAAAATAAGATAAATTTCCCGTGGATTGCAACTGGGTTTTTCAAAATTGATAAATTTCTCGTAAAGCGGGTACAAAAAACACAGCTTTACTTTTTTCAAAAACCAATGATGGCATTTTATTCAGTAGGCTATTTTACGTGAAAAAATGGAAGATGCATACTGCGTGTTGATTAACAGCGCAGAATCACTGCTTTTTCAATAAAATATTGAATAAAAACAAAATTTTCCTGCGCTGTCACTTCACTTCACATATTCGCTCGTAGAACAGAAACCAAAACGTCGAATCCTAAACCCAAAGTTGAAGTGTTTTTTTTTTTTAATTTCCGAGTTACAGCCAAAAAAACTGAAAAAGAAGATTTTGAAAATTATTTTTAATTTTAAATTGATTAAGGCCGTTGCAAATATTTTTCAAAGTTTATGTCCCCCCCCCCCCTTCAAAATCGGTCCGAAAAATCAGGGGGCAAAAAATATTTTTTCAAAAAAACTTCAAAATTTTAAAGGAAATAGAAGTCTAGCCAACTGAAAACCATTAGAAATGCATTTTCCTGCGTTTAAAACCATATTTAGCATGTCTGTGATCGATCAAAAATATTTTTAATTTTTGTGAAATTCCAATGTACAGCACCGCAAAAAGTTTTTTTTTCGACGAAAAAAAAAATCTCTTCAATACTTGGATATTTTGAAAACTAATGATTGCAAAACAACTGGGCAGGTGTAAAATGCATTTTTAAACACTTTTTTCATTCAAATGTTAAGACCATGGCTTGTTATTTGAATTTTTTTTTTGCCCCCCCCCCCTCGACCCCGACCAGAGTCGAGGGACATAAACTTCAAAAAATATTTGCAACGGCCTAACAAGTATTAAAGAAAAATAAAGTTTTTAACAACTGAAGTGAGAAAAATTATTCATATTGACGAGATTGCCAAAAAAAAGCTTTTCTCAATTATTTGTTTGTTTCCAAACCAAACAAATATTTTGAACCTGGTCAAAATTTGGGATGCTATTTTTTAAATGTTTATTGTGTCCACCGCACTTTTTCAAGTTTTCATTTTATGAAGCCGTCTTTTTTTAAATTTTATTACTCTAACAACTTTTATTTTAAAATGTTTACAATATGTTTTATCGATTTGGGAATCAGCACACGCCAGTTGTAACCTTCACATTGAAGGAGTGTTTGTTCCAAATGAAATTTGTTTCAAAATAAATAAATGTTGCGAATCGATGACCTCTTGGTTGACATTGATTAATGATGATTTTCATAGTTTACAAGAAAAAGGAAAAATGCTACAAAAAAATCGACACTTGTTGAGTACTCGTATAAAAAACTAGTAAAAAAAATCATGACAACGATGAAATTGGAAACAAACTTAATAAATTATATGAAAAAAATAATACTACTCGCGAAAAAAATCACCCACAAGAACAAAGTTTTAATGAAAATCGACAGAGACTGGAACATCTAAAAAAAACTGGAGTTTAATTTTTCAAAAAATCATTATTTTTAAACAGTTACGAATTGTTGAAGAGCAATTCATATCAGCCAACTAAGCTGCTATGCAGCCAGCATACCTGCAGCACTAGCAAAAGAAAACTCAAACAACAGGAAAATCCACTTCTCCCGCCCATCTACCGGCTGCTGCTGCTGTTGCTGCCGCCACCACACTTGGCTTCTTCTGAAGTGTGTCTGAAGTTGCTGAAGTCGATCGTCCCGCGCGCGCGCGTTTTCGAGACTTGAGCGTGCAACCGTTTAGCGCAGCCTTTTCAGTTCTGTTCGTGCTTTCGCAACGATGAGTCCGTGCTTTCTCCGGGGAGTTTTCCGTGGAAATTGTTGGCAGTTAACTCGGAGGCAAGCTGCTGCGGTGGCGGTTTAACCAAGCCCTTCGGGTGCAGTGCAGTTGCACGGATCCAATAAATCAAAAGTTAATCGAATTAATCCCTGGTGCTCTGGCCTCGTCGGAGGCCAATCGAGATCGCGGCGTTTTATCGATTTTGTTCGGAAATTAACCGCGCGATCGTTAATCAAAATGAGTCCTTTGGTGCGTCTGGTGCTGATTCTATCGCTGGCGGCAGGTAATTTAATGAAAAGTTGTGATGTTGTGCTTCAGAAAGCCTCAGTTTCTGTTGCTGGAAAATGTGCACGCAATCATGACGACGAAATGGAAAGTGTTGTGCCAGTGTGTTGCTGGACTGGAAAAGTGTGGCAATTAGGGCCCAACTGAAAAATGCCTTCAAAATGAGAGCAAAAAAATGGAATGTTGATAAATGAAGAAGATGCATGCAAAAACACATGCAACAACATGGTCCATGATAACGAAACATCGAAAAAGAAAAGAAAAAAAGATCTTGTGAACGAAAAGCTAATTGAAAGTGGGTGTGTTTCGATTGTTTTCAGAGGCTCGGTGCTTGTTTTCGGGTGGTGTCTTCGACCTAAACTTTTTCAAGTGCATGTGGAGGAAAGACTACGACTGCCCGCATGAGGATATACGATTTTTCCTCTACACACCGTAAGTATATCCCTTGGACCATACCATAAATTATACACGGAAAGGAGATCCATCGCCAAATCAGCAGAAGGATTTTCCTGGTTAGATTTTGCTGATATTTGCGAAAAATTACAACTTACTTCTGCTGGTTTGTTTTTGCTAATTACTGGCAAACATATTTGACAGCAGAAAATCTAGCGAAATTCTCTCTTCTACTATTTACTCTGACAAAAATTCTACTGTAAGGGGTAGCTGCAGAAATGACAGTTGTCAATCTCATCTCAGAGTTGATTGATGGGACTCAACAAAAACTTTTGAAACTAAGTGAAACTAAAAAGCAAAATTTGTGTAGTGATGTGGTAGAGTGCAATTGAAATTTAATGTTCATACAGTGCTGGTTTATCAAATCAACAAATCCAACGTGAAGTAAACAAACACTAGGTATTTTAATTTTTTTTTATTATAGACATTTCACCACTAGCTATTATGTGAAGAAGGAATTACTTGCAAACTTGTCAAAACAAACAGAAAAATGTTTTGAAAACGTTTTCAACAAACTTTCACTAATTGAGAAACATTATTATAACTTGTAAAACCATCCTACTCTCCGAATCTGCAAAAAAACGCAGATCCAAACAATCGCTGAACTAGCGGAGTTTCTCCCAAACCCAGCAGAACAATTTTCTGGTTTATTTTGACACGAGCAACTGCTGCCGGAAAAAAAACAGACGTCAGCCAAACAAAACGCTGATTCAGTGCCAAAAACCGCTGGACCAGCGATAAAACCCACTGGATCAGCGTGAAACCAGCAGAAGCATCTCCTGGTAGATTTTGGAATCCAGTAGCTCCTTCTGAACCAGTAAACTTATTCGCTGATTCTAGCGAAACCGATCCCCCAAACAACGAAAATTTTCACTAAACTAGCAAGTGTTTTCACTGAATTCCATACCAGTGCAAAACAATAAGCGATTCCAGATAGTTTTTCTGCAGGCTGAAAATCAGCGACTTATTTCGCTAGTTTTAGCGAACTTTATCGCGTTTTGGCGATGGATCCTCTTTCCGTGTAGGTACCAGCAAAAAAATAAACCACGGTGTGTTTTGTTTTACTTTGCAATTATCGGTCATTTGCATTGCATAAAAGCAAGGAGTTTTAAAATTCAATTAATCAGATTATCATATACACCTTAGATGTCGGTGCCCTTAATTGGAATTGATCAGTTATAAAAACTGATGAATAATAAAAAATAATTTGCGATAGGTTTTATTCAACAACCATATAGTTTTACACCTATGCAAAAATTGTGCTTTGGTGTACTTTCTCTGACCTTGCAAAAGAATTTGATTTTTTTTTTGCTGAGGTGTGTGTGATTATTAAAATGTTGAATATATCCTTGATGTTCTAATTAAACCGTAAATTGTTTGTCCTTTGACCGGTTTCAGCGGATTTTCTTCTCGTAATTCAGAGTTGATACAAATTTTCAAAGAAACATAGATTTTATAAATCAAATGGTCCCCTAAACCGGTGTTATAAACACCCGAAATATGTATTACGTAATTCTTCCATAACATATTGAGAACATTGTTACACTCTAAAATGTAACCCTGCAAAGTTAGAAAAAACACGTAATTTTAAAATGAAAATTTTTGTTCTAAATGAAAAAATGGCCCTTCTGGGTTATTTCAGATTCGAAAAGTACATTAAATTTCCCATAAAATGACAAGTCGCACGATTTTTGACAGTTGAGTAACGAGAAATGACAGCGATTTTAAAACTGTTTTTTAACTTTTTTTTGATGAAAAATACGTTTTTTTCGGAATTTTGAGTTCGCCATCAAATCAGGCGTCTAATTTTACACAAAAGTCCCTTTGACACCAAATTTCTATCTCTTCACGGTTGCGAGCTACAAATCACTGAAAAACGTGTCTTAGTAAAAAACCAGAAAAATGAAAGGGGTCATACCGCCCCACCGTCACGAAATATCGAAAAATGGACCTCGGATTCGTGATCAATAAATAATAACCCCTTAGAGCAGAGTTTCACGCAAATCGAAGAGGGGTCGGGGCAACTGCTGTGTGAGTTGGCGGAGAATGACCCTTATATTCTTAAAAAAAAAATTTTCTAAATGTTTTAAAGATTATTTACTTGAAATTTAACTGTCAGTATTCTCTGAAAATTACAATGTTGCGGGAACATTATGATATTATGATACATGAAAATAATTGCTCAGTATTCCACGTCAAAGTCATGAATGAAATATTGAAAAATAAAATGCATTTGTAGAGTGAGAGTTGTAAAGGTCCTATAAACATAATACCATAAACAACCTTTTGAAAAAAGAAACTCTAGATCTGGTAATGTAATAAGCAATCCATTATTAAAATTTTACAAAAATGAAAAACTCGAATTAGATAAATTATTAATTATTAGAAAATAAAAAAAATACGAAACAAAAATTTGTTAGTTATTGATTCGATTATCCGAAGTCCCATACAATGCTTCCGATAATCAAAACATGGGATAATCAAGACTTCGGGTAATGTAGTCTGGAGTGCTTTGGTAATCTTTTTAATTTTCATTGAAAACCGTTAACCAGTCCGTTGTGACCAACTAAAAAGACATTTTAAAACAATTAGGAAAATTTAAATATTTGAATCTAGGACTACAGATCGGCAAAAAAAAACTTTGTGGATTTTTTTTATAGCTGTGGCATTTTTTTATACTTTTTGTTTAAATAAATGAAAAGGGGCTTGAAATTTTAAATTTACTCTTTCATTACATTTGAGGTATTTATATCAAAAAAATGTCCTACAGATTCAAAAAAATTTGTAAAATTCAAATCTCTTGAATTTTTTATTCAAGCCATGAAAATTTAACATCAATTTTGTTTTTAAACCTATTAAATTTCTGAATCTGACTAATTTAGGGTGAAGCATTTTTAAGCAGTGATCTCATCCTTCTCTTAGTTGCACAAGAATATATGTGTGATATGTTTATTCAAAAATGATAGTATATTGTTTTTTTTTTTTAGTATATTGTTTGACCAGCAAGAAACCATGAATTTTGATTAATTCCAGGAAACATGTTTCATTCAGTATTTCCCTAACCATGTCTTGCAACAATCCCATTTATCCCACTTTAAAATTCCAATTCGTCAACAACTCTCAACCTCTCAACGCCTCATAGAGTCCTAGTGACCCACAAAAATACTAGCCTCTAACTTCGCCAGGCCCAGGTGAGACAAACAGACGTCTAATAAACTTTTCCTTTCCTACAACTGACGTCTAAACAAAACTTGGCCCATTCCATCCGATGCAAAAACCAGATCTTACATCTGGCCACTTGTACGGAGCTGAGCCACGCGTAATGTCTTTCTTGCGAAACTAGAAGCTAAAACCGTTACTCCTGCAGGTAAACTCCTTCTCCTTCTTCTGGCCTTATAGTTTACTTTTACCTTTCCCCATAGGGTGCCCACGTTTTTCCTTAATATGCAAGCTTTTGGCGCTATAAGCTTTTCATAGCAACCTTTCGGACGTCGACACGGTAATCAAGCTATAATATCATAAACACGGCAATTTCCTCACAGTTGCTTTCTAAGGAAGCTGCTGTTATGCAGCAGCAGTTGCAGAAGTCCATTGGCTTTATATGGAAATTAGTACACGAAGCTGCTTGCAGCAGCAATTTGTTAGTCATTCGGGTTTTCGCGCAGCAGTGAGTGCAACGATCCCCAGCTCGCAAGCGACAAACCCCGCGTGCAATATTCAAGATCAATGTCGAGGCAGGCACCAGAAAGTGAATTTTCCGGCTCCAGCAACCGGCTCATCTGGTCCAGTCTTACCCCTAGCACCACCCCATCCGACCTGCCAGGTGCGCTACAAATCGACCAGAAAAAAAGTCGAGTTGAAAGAGAATTTGTAGCAATTACTACACGGAGAGTTGGCGGCGGCATCGACTCGTAAAAGAATTTGCGCCAACAGACTGCGGAAACAACGGCAATTCCCGTGGAGGATTATGCAATCGACAACATAAGGGAATTAAAAAGTGGAAGATGTTCTCTGTGCGATTTGCAAGTGAGTTGTTCGCACTGATCGATGGGGGTGAGTTGGAAATTGATGAGAAGGCGTTAAAAACGAAATTGAAATGGTACAATGTAGCAAAAAATCACGGTGCAAAATCGATTAAGTGCGTGAGGTAATGGTTCCAGATGGGAAATGGTGGGAAGAAGAGGCTCTTTTTACTTAATCACACTTATTAACGCATTGAAATGGAGGTTAAAGAGACTTGAAGTGTTTTTAATCGATCAGCAATTTTGTACCGTTTAATGAAACAATAATAACACAGTCCAACAAGATTTTGTCTCTGAGACGAGTATATGTGTTCCTAGTAGAATTTTGCCTGCTGAATCCGAATCCGGGTCCAGAATTGCTCCAAATGGTCCCAATTTTGAGATACACCCGTTTGAAATGTTAGTTTAGGCCAAAATTAGCTACTTTGTTGACTATTTTACAAAAGAACTATTGAATAAACAACTGAACCAATACATGTATCTTAAAGTTCACGTTTTCCCCTTTCTGAAACACTCCTGGTTTTTAAAATTTGATTGTTTCTACGCATATTTATAGCCATTTTAAAATTATATTTTCTGTTGGTTCTCATTCAAGTTTTTCCAACTTGCATGCAAGTCAAATTCTAATTTTAAAATGGCTATAAATATGCGTAGAAACAATCAAATTTTAAAAACCAGGGGTGTTTCAGAAAGGGGAAAACGTGATCTTTAAGATACATGTATTGGTTTAGTTGTTTATTCAATAGTTATTTTGTAAAATAGTCGACAAAGTAGCTAATTTTGGCCTAAACTAACATTTCAAACGGGTGTATCTCAAAATTGGGGCCATTTGGAGCAACTCTGGACCCAGATTCGGATTCAGCAGGCAAAAATCTACTAGGAACACATATTCTCGTCTCAGAGACAAGAAACATTTGATTGTTTGTTGAACTGTGTAATTGTACCATTTACTCATTAGGCAATGACTGCGGATGAAGAATACAGCTCAGACTGTATGATTCGAAGTTTCCGCAAAAAAAAAATAACCTCGGATAACACTGATAACCTATAAAACATAACAAAAATGACTGCGCAGGCTCAACTCGACGGAAACCATACACTTTGGGGTCCCTAAAAAACACATGCACTATGAATTTTTCAAACGATATTTAATTTTTAAATTTAAAATAGCCTAAAGGTTTTATGAAAAGTTTCGGAAAATCAAACTTCAGATAATTAAATCTTGAATCTTGAAACTTCGGATAATTGAGTCAGCACTGTAAACCACATTAAAATTACTACTTAGAAAGCTCAACAATGTTTCAACACTTACTCTCAGTTAATTTGGTTCAGTTAAATCTTCGCTTTTGTGCTATTTTGTCTCAAGTTTGCTGTAAAAAGATCAAACGTGCTGCAATATAACAAACAAGTGACAATTATTGGCTAAATAAGTTGAGTGTCAAAATGCAAAAAATAAGCATGAGTTCGAATTTTCACATTCCAAACTCTAGTTAGAAAAAAAAAAAACACTTTGTTTTGATGCTTTAGCAATCGAATGTTGTTTGGAATTTCTTTAGTTTTTTAATGCAATTATTGTTTCAATTTAGTTTCTTATTTTTTGAGATTATTTTGTTTACTCTTCAAAAGTAATATCTTTCAGAATCAATTATTGAAATGAAAAGTTAATTTTTTTTTTTAATAACAAAGTGAAACTTTTAACAATGTATGTTTGTTGGATACAAATATATAAAGAAAATTAAATTTTTATTTGTAAAAGTTGCGATTATTTCAAAGTTTGGTATATTTTTTGAAATATTAATAAGATTGATATAATTTCAGGAAGGTAGTTTGTCAAAATATAGGTTGGGTATTTAAAGATATATTTTTTAAATAACAGGGTTTGAATTTTACTCGAAAAAGAATCAAAAATAACTAGCCAACTTATTAATGCAAATATTTCTCAAAGATAAAAAATGTATCAAAAAACTGCGGGAAAAATGTAAATTCTTATTATGGAATACACATTTCATTGAAAAAAAGTGTTTAAATATCCTATTTTCTAAAAAAATATAATTTTGAATGCATTGATGTTTTACGAAATAAACAAACTATGTTGGCGTCGTAAACTTCAAAAAATATCTGCAGCAGCCTGAATAAAAAAAACACAGTTCAAATGCAAAAACTTTCCCAAAGAAATACAGTGCTATCTTGCTCCTGTCAAAGATACAGCGTCCTCAAATAAAAATAAATAAATAAGTGTTACTTTTCGATACAAGTGCTAAATAGTTTTACTAGGAAATTTTGAAACATAATAGTAGTTTATGCAACAAGTTGCAAAAAGAGGATTTTTTCAGCACGAGTCGTACATTTATCCAACGAGGTTCACCGAGTTGGATAAATACGACGAGTGCTGAAAAAATCAAGTTTTGCAACGAGTTCCATACAACATTTTTTGCAATTTCGAAAAACACCCATTGAGTGAAATTTTAAGTCGAATTTTCATGTATTTTGTCAATAAATCGTTTAAATCAAAAAAAATGTTGAAAAGTGTTACTTTTCGAAACAAGTACTGAAAAGTAGAACTTTTCAGCATTTATTTTGAAAAGTGTTGCTATTCGATTCTGTTATTTTTGGTACAGAAAAGTAGGCTATTTCGTCGTTCAAGAATGACAGGAAAAGTAAGTAGTTTCACGACGGAATTGCAAAAAAACAATATCTACAGGTCATCAATTCAATGTTTTAGTCATTTTTTTAATCACCTTTCACTATCCTTCGTAACCGAGAATCTGAAAAGAAATATATGGGCTTTTTGAACTGGAAACTGCCGAAACGGTACATTCAAGATTTTATAACATTATATGTAAAATAAGCTTGTAAATAATAAATATTATTTGTTTGAGAATCATAATACAATTTTCACATTCATAGGCATTTACGTAAGAACAATTTTATTTATAAAATGTGAAAACTTTTGATTCGTGCTTCAAATTTAGTTCGAAGTGCAATATAAATCGATAATATTATAAACAAAACTAGTTTTAACGAATTCTGTGAGTTTTTAACAATTTTACCTACAATTTATATGTTTTTTTGCTAAAAAGCTGATAAACTTAGTTTACTAAATATAAACCTTGACTTTTTTTTTCTTGAAAACTATATCAGGAACCTTAGTGATGGTACATTTGATTTGAAAATAAAATTTGAACACCTTAAATCTGATTTTTACAATAAAAACTATGACTTTAAAAGTCACCCCGGAATTCAAAATAAGAATTTTTAACATAGCAAATTTTTTGAACACTATTGAAAAAACCTTTTTTTAAATAGGGTATGGACCTTGTGTGGCCCACCCCAGTACATGATTTAGAAATAATAATCTTGAGAAAAACCTTAACAGTAGGAAAATATTCCAAAAATAAATTGAAAACCTATCAATGTCACCCCGGTTTAGGGTACATAATGTACTTTGTTGAAAAGAACTAGAAAAAGATTGATCATGTTTTTTATCGCAAGGGAAATTTATTTTTAAAGATTATTCACCCCTCTCCACCCCTCAACTTGCGTTGCTGTGCTGTGCCACTTTTTGTTAGGTTTTTGTTAGATTTTATTTTAAATAGTTTCAGACGATTGGTACAAAAATGTTAAAAACAGTTTTAAATCAAGCAACCTATCATTTCAAAAATCTTTTGAGATCAAATGATAACACGCAGACGCTTCAAGCTCCTATTTAATCCACTCTTGATTAGTTCGCGTTTGTGCTACTAACTTCCATTTTCATCTTCGAGTAACACGTGAACTCGTGATCAGCTCAGCATGCGGAAGACTATCTGCAATGCACGAACCTGCAAACGTACCATCGAAACCCGGTAAAGTCAAGCTAGATCGTCATCCAGCAGCAGACAATAATGTGCAAAAGTCTGGTTGACATCCAGTTTCTGTCCCCACTTAACGGAGAGGACAACCTCGTCAAAGGTTGTACGATTCTCATTCGCGTTAGGTTCATTAAAACAATCCCTTGTACATCTGCATCGGCGGTGCAGATGCATCGTTAGTGAACTCGTCGCAGCGTGGATTCCCTTGTTTAGAGTAGGTGACATGTGGGAATTACGTGGCACACCGGTTTCACTTTCGTTGAAACAACAAGGAATAATGAATGAAAAAATAGATTTAACCAACCACGGCGACAGGGCTCCAAGCGTAAGCTTTGAACTTTGTTTCTTCTTGAAAAAAAACAAACACCAGGAAAGAGGTTGTCCCATGAGCCATGAAGCGAATCATGTGCTGGGAAAATTTTCCCAAGAAAGAAAGCAAAACAATATTGCCATAAATCAGTCGATTAACACTGTCGTGAAGTTTTGATGGAAAATCGCACATGACAGGTACTTTGATTGTTTACTTGGCTTGTACCCGCAAGATTTCCATCAGTTGAAGCATTAATCGCTGCTTGTGGAGCGAAGCAATTTCACCTGCCAACATCGGTACCAACCGCCCTTTTAAATGTGACCGAAGTGAAACAAACATCAGAAGCATTCACCAAGGTGCACCATAATTTTCCACCCATTAAACACTTAACTCGACAAACCAATTGTCGCTGCTCACTGCAAAAGTGTATCAAATCGTGACTAAATTGAAATTTTTTTCTCCTATTAAACCATGCGCAAGCTGAACTTTACCATTTTTTCCAACCGTTCTGTTTCAAACGACTCATTTTTTTTTTTGCAGCACCGTCAGGAAGGGCAGACTGATCGATATCACCCGGCCGAAGAGTGTCTTCCGGGCGGGCTTCAAGGCGCACCGCGAAACGGCCATCATCATCCACGGCTTCAACGGGACGCAAACCAGCAAGCACATCATGTTCCTAAAGGACGGTAAGCTCGAAGGAGAGACGGTTCGCTTTGCAGCGATTGGTTGCACAATGTGATAGTCACGAGCTGTGGATTTGTAGAAAAAAAGAAAAGAGTTATGTTGTAGACTAATGCATTTCGAGGCACTTTTTAATGATTTTTCTTACAGTTAGTATGTGAAATACTTGGAAAACTCTAATTTCAACTGTATTGTTAATTCCTGATAAACGAAAATATAATTTTCCACCTGCCAATCGCTTTTTCTACATATTTGTAAGCCAACTTTTTGATTTTTTTTAATCTCTTTTGAGAATACTAAAATATACATTTTCACGAGCGCCGCGGTTTTTAGATATCATTGACCAAATCGGCTCATATTCGGGATGAACTCGTCAAGTAGATCCCGTGGGAGGGCTTTTTTAGTTTATCAAAAAATGCTAGCATTTGTCTGTTGAATTAAAATAAAGATATATACCTATTTTGAGAGTTTTCACCCAAAATATTAGCCAATTTGGTCCATCCTGTTCCGAGATATCGTGACACTCGTAAATAAGCTTTAAGTTTCCTGAACGGAATATATTCATGAAACTTTCACAAGGAAATTATTCTGGAATTGAGAAAATCAAAAAAAAAATTTTTTTGGTAGATTTCACATGGAATATTTTATATTTCGTCTATATTTGACCACTAATAAACTCTTATTTTCGACTTTTTAAGAGTTTTTTTAAGTTACCTAGGTAAATCAAGCTTGAAATTGGTTACTGAACCATTATATTATTAAACATTTGTTTTCAATAGTTTTTTGTTGTTGTATAGTAACAAAAAACATAGTTTGACTAAATTCACCAAATTATATATTATTACCAAAAATTTGCAAAATATCAATGAATATATAAAAAAACAACCTAAAATTTTAAGTCTTTTTCCGATCTGTGGTCCCAAAATTCAAAGTTGCAGAAAGTCTTAAACTGTCCTTAATGTATAAAAATTCTTAATTGAATGTTGAACAATGTATTTTAAATAGTTTACAATCTGTAACAAGTTTATCCTAAAAAATAAGAATTTTCATCATTTTTTTGCCCCTTAATTTTTTGGGGAATTATGGGGGGCATGAAATTAAATTAGCAATGACCTACGTTTTTTTCTGTTTAACGTCCTTTCCAAATAATTTAAAAATTGTAAAGATGCTCTAATTATTTGAAATAGGATTAACGAAAATAAATTTGCCTCTTGATTTATGTGTGAACATTTATAAAGGTGGAAAGAGACAAAATTTTATGAAATTAGTATTTGAGTAGTTTACATTCTTTAAAAAAAATGTTTAGGCCGCTGTAAACAAAATCAATATTTATGTCCTCAAATTGAAACACAGTCCAGACTCGATTATCCGAAGGCCTTGAAAAATATTCACTTCTGATAATCGAATCACAAAACATTTTTTTGCTGTCTGATTTTTGACTGTCGATTTTGATCCTTAAAAATGCTAAAATGATTTAGAATTTTTAAATTCAAGATGGCGGCCAAAATAGAGATGATGAAGAATTAAAAAAATCATTTTGTAATTTATTGGGCAATCAATTATTTAAATCTGACTAAAATGGACTCGCAGAACTCGAATTTGATGTTAAATGTGAGAAAATAAAATAATACAAAATAAATATTTGGGTCGTGATTCGATAATCCGAAGTCCCATACAAACCTTTGGAAAATCGAACTTCGGATAGTCGAAACTTCAGATAATCGAGTCTGGACTGTATCCCAAATTGAAACCGATATCATCGTGATAATTTTATTCCAGTACTTATATCGATAACCTTCGATGCACGAAATATTTTTGCAAATTTAAAGCAAGAGTCTAATGTTTCTTATGCAAATCAATTAGTATTGATTTTGTTTGATTTCAGGATTTGTATTCGAATAAGCAAACTAGAAACATGATAGAAGAATGGAAAATTAGGTATTATCGGTTGTTTTAATCATGGGTAATTTTAAATTATAAAATAATCTGGCTTAAAAAATATGAAATCACATGGAATTTCCCAACATAAGCAAACACGAGCTTTCGAAAAGCTTCCAATTAGTAGAAAACCTTACAAAGTCACATTTCACCACGCGCTCTCTGCTCTAACCATTACATTTCTCTCTTTATTCTCACGCCGAACCCCCACTCGCTCAGCTTACCTCTCTCGCAAGTTCAACGTGTTCGCCGTCGACTGGGAGCGAATCTCGGCTTACCCGTGTTACCTGTCGTCGCTCTCCAACACCAAACTGGTGTCTCAATGCACCGCTCAGGTAATAATGTTTGTTTTGCGTTTAATGCCTATGGCATCAATTGTTCAAACTCTGTCCGCAGCTCTACTCGTTCATTACCTTTACCGGGAGCCGCAGCAAGCAGATCACGTGTGTGGGCCACTCGCTGGGGGCTCACATCTGCGGCATGATGTCCAACCATTTGACCAAGCGGCAGCATAAAATCATAGGTATGCTCTTCCTCGTGCATTTCCGTCGTCAGCAATGCTTTGATTGACAGTGCGGTCGTGACCAGTTTTTTTTTTTGAGTTAATTGATTGTTTTTCCGACATTTCATAAAAACCTAGGATTAGATCCAGCTAAACCATTGATCGAAAACCACGCTTCAACTCGGTTCCGGCTGACGAAAGATGACGCCAAAGTGGTCCAGGTCGTGCACACCAATGCCGGCTTCCTCGGGCAGAGTTCCTTTTCCGGAACGATCGATTTCTGCATCAACGGTGGACAAACCCAGCCGTACTGTAATGGTGATCAGATCAGTAAGTTTTTCAGTTAGAAGAAAAAAGAGTTAAAGCACCATGCGTTTCCGTCAAACATTAAATCTTCTTAAGTTTCAGTGGAGACGCATGGTACTTCAACAAATTTCCATGCACTAATTTGTTTCAAACCCAACTCCCTTTAGAGCAAGCCCGCTGTAGCCACTTTCTGAGTGTGTGTTACCTGGCGAATGCCATCTTTGCGCGAACGCACACCTCGATGGCGTTCCGGTGTCCGAACGGGTGCGTCAAGAACAACCGGATACCGTTCATTCCGATGCGGTACTCGGGCCGCAACCGGGGCCGGATGAAATACTACCGCATCGGGCAGGATACGCCGGATGAGTGAGTATTTGGATTTGAGTATAAGGAATGAAATAATGTGCCAGAATTATCGCGAATTGTAATATAAAAATTTAAGATAAAACAATTTACAAAAAATCAGAAATTTTTACAAACACAGCGAGTGAGCTAAACTTTTTTTACATAATTTCAAATTTTTCAGCGCCACCGGTGGTTACTGTGTTCACATGGAGCAAGCAATGAACTGTCCCTTCAACTAGTAAACGGAGAAACCAAATGAGTTACCAGCATGTAAAAATGTACAAATTGTGATATACCATATTTTTAAGTAATTAATTAAAAATCGTAATAAACAAGTCAATGTACATAAAAGAAGCAAATATAAATGGATTCATTTTTAAGAAATCAAGCCATACTTCCTCTCACATCCTAACAATTGTTATGTAATATAAGCATTTACAAGCGCCACAAATAACAATTGAGGCAATGAAACTCTACTGCCAGCACCACCAGTCGCTTCGCACTTAAATATGTGATTGAAATCATTTCCCACAGCGCATCGCAACACCTCTGCAATAAATTCTTGAGAAACAGTGAAGCTTTGCAGAGTGGCATCGCCGTTCGCCACGTGCGTTAGATTTTGATCTACATCCAACTGACGCGTTTCTCAGAATCATTCACACTGAGTTAACATCGATGTGCCAAAGTTCCGCAGTTTTTCAACGCAGCTAGCAGCTAGTTGGTCATGGCACCTTACCTACTAATTAAACGACGTCAAAATATGCATCCAGCGATGTAACGGTCACTTTACTATTATATCTAGCACATACCCCCAGGGTCTTTATGTTCATGAACGGCGAACCATACTGGGTTTCGGAGTCACTACAACGCAAATGCACTGGCGAGAACCTCCACCTCATAAATCAATGCCCGGCGTTCATCGTTGGATCAACACATAAACGAACAACTAAACCGAGCCGTCAAACTGCTCAGCCATCAACGGATGCGGGTTGTGGGTTTTTAAATTCAAATCATGACCACGCTCTCGAACCGAACCGGTATCAATACATCACGGAGTTGCCTAGTTGACTTGCAAATTGAGGTGAAAAGCGGGCCCGTTCGATGGTCGCATGTGACGGCTATGAAGATCTTCATGTAAATGGGATGGTATCGATCCGGAAGTTTACGGTCTTCCGATGCAGGAGAAAATTTTGCATCGAGATGGTTTAGACAGGTTATATTATGCAACTTTTTTGGCACATATGATATAACTAGTTATTTCTCGAGTGTAAATATCCGTCTTTGCCAAAGTTTGTATGAAACACTAAAAACTAAAAACTAAAAACTAAAAACTAAAAACTAAAAACTAAAAACTAAAAACTAAAAACTAAAAACTAAAAACTAAAAACTAAAAACTAAAAACTAAAAACTAAAAACTAAAAACTAAAAACTAAAAAACTAAAAACTAAAAACTAAAAACTAAAAACTAAAAACTAAAAACTAAAAACTAAAAACTAAAAACTAAAAACTAAAAACTAAAAACTAAAAACTAAAAACTAAAAACTCAAAACTAAAAACTAAAAACTAAAAACTAAAAACTAAAAACTAAAAACTAAAAACTAAAAACTAAAAACTAAAAACTAAAAACTAAAAACTAAAAACTAAAAACTAAAAACTAAAAACTAAAAACTAAAAACTAAAAACTAAAAACTAAAAACTAAAAACTAAAAACTAAAAACTAAAAACAAAAAACTAAAAACTAAAAACTAAAAACTAAAAACTAAAAACTAAAACTAAAAACTAAAAACTAAAAACTAAAAACTAAAAACTAAAAACTAAAAACTAAAAACTAAAAACTAAAAACTAAAAACTAAAAACTAAAAACTAAAAACTAAAAACTAAAAACTAAAAACTAAAAACTAAAAACTAAAAACTAAAAACTAAAAACTAAAAACTATGGCGTACTCAGAATTCCGAAAAAACGTATTTTTCATCGAAAAAACGCTACGAAAGTTTTAAAAACTCTGCCATTTTCCATTACTCGACTGTAAAATATTTTGGAACATGTCATTTTATGGGAAATTTGATGTACTTTTCGAATCCCAGAAGAGTAATTTTTTCATTGAGAACAAAATTTTTCATTTTTAAATTTCGTGTATTCCTAACTTTGCAGGGTTATTTTTTAGAGTGTAACAATGTTCTACAAGGTTGTAGAGCAGACAATTGCAAAAACACTCTAAAAATTAACCTCCAAAGTTAGAAAAAACACGAAATTTTAAAATGAAAAATGTTGTTCTAAATAAAAAAAATTACCCTTCTGGGTCAATGTAGATTCGAAAAGTACATTAAATTTCCCATAAAATGACATGTTTCAAAAAAAATTACAGTCAAGTAACGGAAAATGGCAGTGTTTTTAAAACATTTTTAGTGTTTTTTTTCGATAAAAAAATACGTTTTTTCCGGAATTCTGAGTACGCCATCAAATCGGGCGTCTAATTTTACATAAAAGTCCCTTTGACACCAAATTTCTATCTCATCACCGTTTCAGGCTGCAAATTATTGAAAACACCTCTTTTTTCGCATGTTCAAAAATTGAAGGGGTAGTACCGCCCCTCCGTCACGAGGTATCAAAAAACGGACCTCGGATTCGTGATCAGGGACAAAAGTTACCCCGTAGGACAAGGTTTTACGCAAATCGAAGAGGGGTCGGGGCAACTTTTCCCGATTTCGTGTGAGTTGGTAGAGAATTACCCACATGATAATTTGTTGAACTGCAAATTCAGAAACGAAAATTCGGTCACAGCACAGATTTTGAAGTATATTTTATTTGCGTTTTGATAATTTTTGGATAAATTTAATAAAAATCAATGTTTGATCGATTTAAAAAAAACACTCAAAAATACTTAAACAAGAAGCATAAAAACGTAATGACAAACTTTAATCGCAGCAGTGTTCAAATAACAAAAAAAAACTACGTAATGAGTACAGTCCAGACTCGATTATCCGAAGCCTCGATTAACCGAAGTTTTTATTATCCGAAGTTCGATTGTCCGAAGGTCTTTTTTCTTTTTCTTGTTTTAAACATCAAATTCGAGTTCTGCAACCCCATTTTAGTCAAATTTGAATAGTTGATGGCCTATTAAATGATAAAATGTATTTTTTCAACATTTCAACGCCGCCATATTGGCCACCATCTTGGATTTAAAAGTTTTAAATCACTTTAACGTAGTTTAGGGGTCATACTTAAGCTCAAAAATAAAAAATTAGGCAACGAAAAAAAAAATTTCGTGATTCGATTATCCGAAGTGAAATTTTTCCGAGGCCTTCGGATAATCGAGTCTGGACTGTACTTGCATTCCTTCTTTCCAAGAAATCTGCAAGACTCAACGTCGGCTCATCGCAGATATAAATTATTCAATAAAGCCTTCGCTGTCTAGAATAAGTAGTCCTCGCTAAAACAATCGATAACCCAGTTAAACGTAACGGTTCCTCGATTGTCGCTCATACATGGGCCTCCCCCAACAGGGCGCTGGACACCATACTGTATACACGGATATGAATGAAGACAGAATTAAAAATTATTCATTCTTGACTCCAATAAAGACCACACCGTTTAATCAACGGCTAGTGTACAACTCTCTAGTGCACGCGCCGCTGGCCGGTTTTCAGCCGCGGTGGTGTTCACGGTGAATGCTGTGTGCAAAAGTGGTCGTGCTGTGAGTTTAGCCATCCATCGACGCCGTTGTTCACGCCGTTCAGTCCAACCTGCCCAGCCAACGGAGCCAGCTCGCGGTCGCGGCCAACAGCCAACACTATTTGTGCCTTGGAAGCCTTCGAGGGTCGTCGTTTATGCCATATCGGTGCGCGGCGTGCGTTGGCAAGAACTGTTGTTTTCAAAGTCAAGTTGGCAAAAGCATCATAATCGTTTCGATCGATCTCGAGTGCGGACAGCGCTGTGTGGGCTTCTCAGCCGTTTACTCGTTGGGTGTGCATTAATTGGAACATAGAGCAAGTGCTAATTCTTAGTGAAGCCCCCGCAAAGGAATCGAAAGTGACTGGTTTTCCCTCTTTAGTTGTGCGACCGTACGAGCCAATTACCTTCAAGTTCAAGTGTACAGTGCTTCGAGACAAGAAAACCAGGGGAAAACGACAAACCCGTGTGGCAAAATGTTGATAACAATGAAAATATTTCTGATTTCGACGTTCGTCGGCGGTGGCTTCGTGATTTGTAAGTGTGAAATTTGTGTAATTCTTCCCGAAGAGAGAATGTCAAGACCAACCGGACCTGGACCAGAGCTCATCGAACTACGGCGACCAGCATCAACATCGATCAACAGCTCGCGAGCATCAAACCCATCAACAGAGTCATCAAACTGGATCAACCCAAACAAACTGCCATCAACCACGCGATTCTATTACATACACAACAACTCAATTATCATTTCCATTTTCCACTAACATTCCACCCACCTCCCCCTTTACTATTTCTCAACCTATCATTTTCCACGCGCTGACGTTGTTCTGCACACCCAGACTATGAACTGAGTTTTCACTTTTCAAAGCCCACAAACTTTACGCAAAATGCACGTTCTCGTTCTCTCTCTTCTCCTTTCCACCTTTTTTTCTCTCTCCCTTTCTTTCCACCTTAGTCTATTCTTAGCCCAAACTAATCCGAGCATCCGCGATGTGATTCCTACACACACATATACGTTGGTATGCTGCTGCTTCTCTTTTACCAACCATAAGATCATTTTATAGATGCCCAGGCGCAACATCTGCTGGCCCAGGCCCTCTACCTGGGCGATCCGAACTCGTACAACACCTCGAAGGAGGACTGCGTGTGGAAGCGCGGCAACGGGGAGGACCGCTGCCCCGATGCGGACATCCGGACCATCCTGTACACGTCCGGCATCGTGAAGGAGAAGTTTGTGGTGAGTTTTGCTGTTTGACTAAATTAATGTACGATACAATTTCTTCAAAGTTAATTTGCAATTTCGTTTTGAAAATACTTACTCTTAACGAAAAGGATTACTTATCATCACCAAAAATAACAGTGTTGAAAAGGCTCATTAAAGCACTCATTTGAGTGTTAAAAGTTTATCTTTTCAACACTTGTATCGAAAAGTGATACTTATTTACACTTCTTTGGTTTTTTAGTTGACCTAACACACAAACAAAAAACTTTTGCAGAGAAACAAACGTTTTACTTAAAAATCCTACTTAATAAATTACAAAAATCATCTTTTTGAAACTTGTTGCATGAACTTCTGTTTGAAAAAAGGACATTTTCTAATTTGTTTCTCTCCAAATTGCTTGTTTCCCAAGAATGAAAAAGATTTTAGAGTTCTACAAAGCTCTTCAAGAAAGCTACAGCAGGTAAATTTCGTTAACCTTCTTCTAGACTCAAATGTGAGCAAAATATGTATTTATGTGGAATTAACCTGAAAGCCAACGAATTACTAAAAAGGTTAATGTTACCTTAAATAAAAGAACAAACAACAACAACAACAACAACGTTTATGAATTTTTAAATATCTGCTTAAAAAAAATAGGCTGTATTGATTAAAAGCAACAATGTTGCTAAAAATTGATTTAAAAAATAATTTTCATGAAAAAATTGAGATCTCACCTAATAATGAAAAATGAATCACAATGCTCTGAAAATGCGTAAATATTTCATTATGTTTGACTGATGTTTCATAAAAATTAAATTGTCTTAGGAAATTATGTAGGGGAACTATACCCTTTTTCAGCCTATTTCTATTATCGGCCTATCAGCACTTTGATCATGAATTACAGCTTTCATAAAGTGTTTTTGACTGTTCCAAAGTAATAAATAGCTCAAACAAAAGTGAGTAAACAACTCTCCATTGTTGATACATCTGAAAATGTTGATTTAATAGCGGACAACGGCAAAAGTGATGAGAATTGGTCGAACGGCTTAGAATGATTAAAATGGGTATATTTCCCCTACATACACAAAAAAATCAATCAGTAGAATTTTTTGTGCATCCATTTATGGTAGAGGTGGGCAAAAAAAGAGCGAGCCGCTCAAAGAGCCGGTTCACTGAAAAGAGCGAACGAACCGTGGCTCAGAAAAAAAGAACCGCGGTTCTTTTTAAACTTCGGTCTTTTGAAAGAACCGTTTCAAGATGGCATGATTTATGTTATAAATATAATTTATTGAATTTCCAAAAAAAAAATAATTAAATTTGTTTTTGAGAATTGAAAATGCAATTTCAAATATTTCAATGCTAATAAAAATTTATCTCAAAAGTAAATGATTGTCTAAACAAAATGAAAAAAAATCATTGTACAACTGATTGTACACTAAAGTATTACCAGAATACGAATTTGAGCATTTCAAATTGCATAATTTGTAAAATATTACCAAAAATCTACTGAATAGTTTAGAGATTTTTGAAAAAAAAAATAAACCCTTTTGTCCGATTAAACTTTAGCGTTTATAGACTTTATCGATTAAATCACAATGTAGAAAAGAGTTCACAGAATATTTTCTTCAAATAAAACATCAGCATTAGTTCAATTCTTGCAGAAATACGGCAATTAAAAACATTTTTTCCAGCATCCTAGATTTAAGTTTGGATGCCATTCAATTACTCGAATGTTTAGGTTCGAGTAGAAATCTTGACAAAGAGACCACCAAGACCTATGGTTTCCAAGGGCATCTTCTCGTTTTCAGTTTTAATTTGTTTTATCAAATATTTTTTCCTTTTTATCCAAACTTTGAAAAAGAGCGAAAGAGCCGTTCAAAAGAGCGGTTCTTTTTAATGAGCGAACGAAAATGAGCGGTTCCTAAAAAAGAGCGGGTTTGCCCACCTCTAATTTATGGAATTCCTATTTTTAAATTTTAATGAAATTTGATTTTTCGAGATTTTTTTTTTAATTTTGATTTCTAGGACCGCATTATGGAAAAAGACCACAGACTTCAGGAAAAGAATATTTTCGTAAATTCATTGACATTTTGTAAATTTTCATCCGTAGCACAACTGTTATAAAACACTTCGTGATACTCATTGTTTAAAAAATTATTTGTTTTTTCTCAACTCAAAAAATCATCGTCTGGATTAATCGGCGAAACATAGAATTAACTAACATCACAAGTTAAAAAAAGTTATTTATAAATAAAATTAATTTATTAAGTTTAGTTTACATTCATTACTCATTAACGAAAAATCACAGTCAATTTTTCGACTTGTGACGTTAGCGAATTCGGTGTTCCGTCAATTAATCCAGACGATGATTTTTTGAGTTGAGAAAAACAAATAATTTTTTAAACAATAAGTATCACAAAGTGCTTTATTATACATTTTTACAGTTGTTTTACGGATGAAAATTCACAAAATATCATTGAATTTAAAAAAATATTCTTTTTCCTAAAAATCAAAATAAAAAAAAAATCTCGACAAATCAAATTTGATTAAAATTGACAAATTAAATCTGAGCAAATTATTCTCAAAAGTTCAATAGTATTGAACTTTCTTCAATGAAAGTTGCATTTTTTTTTTTTTTGTTTGCAATGATATTTTTTTGGCCCCTGATATTTTGGGAAAATTTCGAAGGTAAGAAGGACCACAATTTAAAACAAGAACCAAATATCTACTGGAAATAATAATAAATTCAAATGTAAGCAGAAAACACATTTTAAATTCTTTCTAATAAGTTTTCGCCAGTCAGACGTGCTTAAAAAGTCGCAAAATATTTTTAAAGTGTAAGATTAATCACTTTTAGTAAAGTTTTTTTTTTCTATGAAACCTTGTCCATCTAATTCATTTGTCAATAGAAACCATATTTTCTTCTTAAAACATGTTATTTAGACTGTGGCTGCCCATACAAATGTTTTATGAAAATATGAGAATGTCTGTATTTTGAGCTTATGTTCAGGAAAAAATTATCGATATTTTAAGTTCACAGTTAAAAAAACAAACAAATTCTCTATGTCAAATTTTGTAAAATACGTGAATACTCGAAACATATGAAAGAAGTGTGTCTTTTCAATATATATTTCAAAAGTTATTTTGTATCTTTTTCCTTCAGTAGATTTACTCGATTTCCTTAAGCACCCGCAAACTCTGTTCCCAACTTTGAATTAATCAGCTTCACAACTCAGCTTAGGATAGTAACTTCACACAAGTAATGATTAAACAACGAAACAAATGAAATGAAATCTCCTTAATAAATCTATTTTTTAAGTGATGGAAAAAGTAAAAAAAAAATCTTTTTTAACATTGAAGATCCAACATTTCGTCTATAAACTATGTTGCACATTTAGCCCTCTTTTTGTCATGCAAATTATTGGTCATATCCTTATATCATAAAATTAAAATTCTTGAAAATTTCTGATTTTTTCTGAAACTAATATGTTATATTTTTTTAAATCACATCACTGAATTGATGTTTATTAACAATAGCGGAATAACTAATAATCTCACTGAAAAAAAGTGTTTCAAATGATATGAAAATGGTTTTAAATTCATTAATGACTCGTACGATATTGACAGCAGTCATAAATCATCAACTTAAAAACCTTATAACCACAGGGAAAATTACAGTTGTCGATAACCATCGCCTAATTAAAGCTATCGTCTAAAACACCACCCTTAGAACGATCCCATACGAGATCCTATCTCAAACGTAACCAAACTCATTACATCCCTCCTCTGACCGGCAATTACCTTCGCGAACCTTGATCCTCAAAGAGATTTTCATTACCTTTCGGTAGCAAATCATGCGACCCTGATCTTACGTCGGACTCAGCCTCATTAGACCTACATGCACAACGCTACGACGACGCCGTCGCCAGTCGATTATCGTTAGATATTGCTTACCTAGTTAGGGGCAACTTTTCAGGAGCAGAGGACCAGCCTGCTCAATGTCAGCCGTCGCAAGCTTACCGCTTTACGGTGACACTGTTAGCAAGAACGGGTTTTTCTTCTCGCTGGCTTTTCTGACTTCGTGTTACTGATTGTATTTTCATCTTTAATGCAAGAGTGCATTTTTGATTTTATTTTCAAACAAAGACGATAAATTTACACTTCACTCTACATTGAACAGCTGGTTGAAGTTCAAACGACACCGAAGCATTCCGTTGCAGATTTGCAGAAGGTTATCATCGTAAGCTTGGCGCCTCACGACACCGGAACCAAAGCCCATTAGAAACAGTTTACTGTAATTGCGGCTGCAGTTATGTTGACAAAGGGGTGTTCAAATTGGCGAGTTCGTCGCTTAAAGTCGTTGAAGTCTTTTTGCGTTTTCCATGCTTTTCGCTCGGCAAATCGAAGTTTGGATAGTATTACAGTTGACCACCCCTATTTAGTACATCGCCGAGTTATTTTTAGCGCAACACGTGTATTTTTAGCCGCTCGATCGGTGCCTTATGCGTGTAATTTACATGTTTTCAAGCACACACCGCACGCGTTCGCTCCACTAACCGTGCCCATTGCCATTGACAGTCCCCGCCTTGTGATAACTATGCGTGCCAAAGGAGGTGCAAATATTTTTATTTTCTCGCTAATGAGATCAAATTGCTGGCGCCGCGATCGTGGCTGTGACACTTGTTCGATCCAAACATGACTCATTTGACGTTGTTTTTATTTCTTCCCCCAGTTCGATATGGACCACCCCGACTGGTTGAACGACACCGAATGGGAGCCGGCAAAGGAGAACATCATTCTAGTTCACGGCTACGCCGGCGGTGACGATACCTTGCCGATTGCGGTTCTGCGAGACGGTTGAAACCACCACACTGTAAGGCCCTGTAAATCAACGACTAATGTAATTTATTCTTCCAGCCTACATCAAGCACGGTGGGTACAACGTGTTCCTGGTGGACTGGGGTGCGCTGGGACAACCCCCGTGCTACGTGGCTGCCGTGTACAACATCCGTCCGATTGCGGCCTGTTTGTCCCAGACGGTGATGAAACTTCGTCGGCTGGGACTGCCCCCAGATCGGACGACTTGCGTTGGACACTCGCTCGGAGCTCACATCTGTGGACTGATGGCGAATCATTTGAACTTCCGACTTGAGCGAATCATTGGTAGATATTTGCCCTGAGTGAAAGGCAACTTGTTCCATCTATTTCTCATTTTCAAAGAAGCCATTTTGCATTTTAGGTTACTTGATACAAATTAGGGAATTGTCTTTATAAGAATGCTGTGAAAATATTCGAAGACTTGTATCTTATCATGGGATTTTTGATCGATTGTATGTCTCAGGAAATCGACGCTGTCGTGCTATCTTGTCGCAATCTAAGTGTTCTGACATAAAGTCCCTTTGGCCAGTTGTCGTTCTTACAGCAATTTTCAAAGTGTGTCAAGATTGACAAGATTGATACTTTTTTCATATGAAGAGTGACAAAAATGCACGGACATTTTTCCGGTTATTGTTGAATATCTCAGGATTGTTATCGATTTTTTTAGATCTGTGAAGATCAAAATGTGAGGTATTGTGAGCTGCACATAATGGCGTTCTTAACTCAATTTGGCCCAAAATGCATGAGCGCAAGATAGGACGAAATGTTGAAAAAATGCTTTGATCAGGACATTCAAGAAAAAAAAAATATGCAATAATCAATGTATCACAAAAGTCAATTTGGATCTATTGTTTAGCTTCTTTTTAATTTTTCATGATTTAGTAGACATATTAGAATTTGTTGAGCTATGGGTCAGTTTTTAAGATATTATATTATAATTATAATTATACAGCAATTCCATTTGAAAAGAGCCTAAACCGAAAAAAAAGTTCTCCGATCGGGCTCAAATTTTTTCTGGGGGTTCCTTGGCCAAAATAATTAAACCCGTATTTTTTTGTTTGGTCATTAGGGTGACATATATCGTGCTTTGCACTTTTTTCAAAAAATCATATCTCCGCGGCAATTTATCCGATTTTAGCTGTCTTAGACGCAAAAGAAAGGTGATTAGTTTGGCTATTTGAGAAAAATAGTAAGAAGTTTCAAATATCCAGCTTAACATTTGAAAAAGTCGTATGAAAACTAAAAATGGCGTTTTGACCGTGTCCGTGAAAATATTTTTATCGGATTCCTCGGAAAATTTCACATAACATATCAAAAAATTGGCGATGTCGAACCGTACGTTTCCAAGATATGATTTTTTGAAAATAAAAACTGAGTTTTTCGATGCGCCACGCGCAAAAACAGGAAAATGACGAAATCGGCAAAAATCAACTATTTTCACCAAAACTGCGATAACTTAAAAATTTCAGCGATAACCTATACATGTTAGGGTATCAAAATTTTCGTAATTAAAATACGCAACTTTTTTCGGTTTAGGCTCTTTTCAAATAGAATTGCTGTATATATAATATTATTCATATGATATGATCAATTGAATATGCTAGTGATGAACACTTCTGTCAAATATTGATTTTTTTTATAATTACAATTATATCTCATAAAGAATATGTTTTTTTCGAAAGGTTCAGAAAATTGTCATCCATTAAATTAATATAATTTATAATTCATTTTGATTAATTTAATTAATTAAAAAAAACTCATTTGACTTCGTTGAATTGAAAAAGGAAAATTTTTATTGGGGTTTTTCAAAACAAAGTCAAATAATGAACTTTTCATGACAACTTTGTGAACTTTTTTTTAAAATAACAACTTTCTTTTTCTTTGCCTTTTTTCTAATTTGAGTCATTATTTTAAAATTAATCACAATCTTTTTGAACAAGAAACAAACACATATTAATTTTTTTTTAATACACCAAAGTTCATGTTAGTTCCAAATTTTATGTCCTCATACGGCCGCTTAAAATATTTTTTAAGTGTTTGTCTTTGACTTTGATCGAGGTTGAGGCGGGGGCAAAAACATTTGCATAAAAAAAAATTTACGCATTTTAAAGCAGTTTTTTTAAATCACTCGTTTTCAAAATATCTACACCAGGAGTGACCAAAGTATGGCCCGCGGGCCAAATGTGGCCCGCGAGGTGATTTTTTGTGGCCCGCGGACCTATTTTAAGTAATCATGTAAAATGGCCCTATGGATTTCATAATTCTTAAAACTAAGGTTTAGTGAACATTTTTAGTTTTTGTTAACATATAACTAATGATTTATCCAAACTTTGATCCTTAATATACGAAACAGATATTTCGTAGAAAAATCTATCATTTTGAAAAAGTTTCACAAGTGTGAATGTGATTTAAAACAGTTAATTTCGTCAAAAACTTCATTAAATGAGTTATGAAACGTTCGAATTTTACTGAAGTGGAAAACTGTAATGACAGCAAAAATAAAGGTATTCCATATTAATTGAAATGCCATGACGCAAAAAATTGTATGGGCTGGCCCCAACATCTGATACAGAAAATTTATTAAAATATCGAAATTGGTGAAATATTGTGGAATAATTTCTTTGCAACGATTTATATTTTAAAATATTCCTTATACATTTATTTTACAGTTTTAAAATTTGAAATAACGCCATTTATGTTTTGAAAAACAAATTACGTTTGGCCCGTAAACTTCAAATTTGGCCCGCCACTCTAAAACTTTGGGCACCCCTGATCTACACAGATTTTTTTTTATTGTAATATTCAGCAAGGAATGGTGACAGATTGTGTGTAAAAAAAACAATAATATTACATCAGAAACTAATGATGACAACTTTTTTTCTGTGTAAGGCCGTTGCAAATTTTTTTTTTTTCAAAGTTTATGTCGCCCTCCCCTCCTTCCCCCTTCCTTTCAATGTTGGTCCAAAAAAATCAGGGGCAAACATTTTTATTTAAAAAAAAAGTCAAAATTTTTCATGAAGATAGAAGTCTTATTAACTGAAAACAATCTAAATGCATTTTTCTGCATTGATAATCATATTTAGCATGTTTGTTTAGCATGTGAAATTCCGATGTACAGCAACACCAAAACTTTCTTTATTCGCCGATATTCAGTTATTTTGGAAACTAATGATTGCAAAACAACACGAAAAAACACGATTTTGGCTTATAACACATAGATATTTCCTGTATAGTACGCACTAACCCCTCAACCTTTCAGCTCTGGATCCTGCCCGTCCATTGATCAAACCAGGAAACATGAACCGGCTGGACAGTGGCGACGCCAAATCCGTCCAGGTCATCCACACGAACGCCGGCCACTACGGAGAGGGTGGACGAGTTGGCCACATCGATTTCTGCATCAACGGAGGCCGTCGGCAGCCATACTGTGGCAACAGCACAAGTACCTACTTGTTCCAAGCCCTTTTATGCACTTCACAAACTAAACCCAACCCCAACCCCTTCCATCCATTTCAGACATCAACCTGTGCAGTCACATCTGGGCCGTGTGCTACCTGGCGCAGTCCATCTTCGAGGGTATGGAACCGATGGCGGAACCGTGTAACCGACGATGCCCCACCAACGTGCTGATTCCGCCGGGACGGCAAGGTCGAGGCCGCTTCGGGTACGCCATCGGATACGCGATCCCCATGGGACAAAAGACACCGATGAGGTAGGACGCAATTACGAGATTATCGCAAAAAAGCACACGTTCACACTGCCGTTCGCTCTCTTTGTAGTGCTTCCGGTTCCTACTGCATCAAGGACACCACGCCGCCATTCTGTCCGACGAGTGCGACATCGCCGGGAGATCTGCGGTGCTGCATATGAACGACGAGAAAAGTGTCGTTCCGGGTCAGAGTCGCGCCGCTGGCAAACCCAGTTCTAGCTCACTAATCTATAATTGTGCCTAAGTATGGCTGCCAAGTAGTCAAATTATATTTATTTTTATACACGTAGTAATAAGGGTACCGCAGTTTGAAATGACATACCCGTGTTTTGTTCTTGTTTTTAGAAGAAGAAAGAAGTATTACTATCTAGACAGGAAAACTATCGGAACAAATTATCCACAGAGACGAAAACATTGTTGTTATGATCGCATTTGTGTCTACTGTGAAGAATGAGATTTGATGTGAAAAATTGATATTTTCTGTTAGCTTCTGCTATCTTTTACTATTAGAAACACCAGTTTATATTCTATAAAATATTGTGAATTTTAAAGATCTGAAATAAAAAATATCGAACAATTGATCAACCTATTGTTCAGATTTATTTATATCGAATGAAGAAACTCCTTTTTATTTAAATTTGCTTAGAAAAAAAAACGTGGAAAATAACCACCTGAAGAAAAGTATCTAGCCTTGAATGATTGTACTAAATTTCCTTGAATCGACCTAACTTAATTTTCAGGCAACAATAAGTAAATGTGTCAATTTTGAGACAAATCGGTCAAGGTTGCTATAGATCTGTAAAGTTGGCGAATAAAATCTTTTCATACAAAAACGTCCACTTTAATTCGCTAATAACTCGTCAGGGTTAACTCGGATCGTTTTGCGGTCTTCGACAAAGTTGCTTTTTTTTTGTAGCTCACACTTGACAATAATTCGACACATTTAACGCCACCTTTCGGTGGAATTTAATATTTTTTTGCTTTTCTCCACGCATTGTTTTAAAACCTTAACCGGTTCGACCCAGAATTGTCACTGTTACTTATTTTTACCTAAACCAACAAGGCATCTTTTAAGATTTTCCAAAATTTAATTTTTTCTTGTCACCAGTCACTTTTATCATTTTTGTAGGCTTATATGTTGAATAATCAAAAGCAGTATACTTGTTGAAAATCTGATACAAAATATCCTTAATAATTTTAATCAAAACTTAATGATAAAATAAATTGGTCGACTAAAAAACTTATAAGAACACGTCTGAAAAATTGCAGGAAGCGGATTTTTTCTTATGCTAAGGCATCCACCTCCTACAACATCATGCTTGAAAAATGCATTATATCGCATATGCATTTTATAGTTAATCAGAAGTAATAAAAAAGACAAATCTGCCTAAGCAACGCTTCACATTTCCATAACTGTTAATTTTTCTGTAGTTCACAACCATTTATCACCCATAAAATTAATTATCCAACTGGAGACGTGTCAGGTTTGTAAGCTTGAAGGTAACGTCGGATTCTACACATACCATCATCATCGCTTTTAATCCACCGTTATTAAGATTCACACATTAATTATCATCATCAGTCGTGCGTAAAATCAACCCATTTGGGCACTAACCCCACGGTGACCACCGATGTTCTTAACACCCACCAAACCACCCCCTCCGCGCAGAAACAAGTTCCCATCCAATAAATGTACAATGCGGCAGCAAACTGCACGGCGAAATTCACCCCCATAGTAAAAAGTGCATCAAACGAGACGACGTCTCAATGAAAATGATAAACAAGTCTCTCGCATGGCTTTCGAGCTGGAATTTTAAGGCTAATCCATGTGCGTTTGAGCATGGCGTTGACAGTGAATTTGATATGATGCGTCTGAAGAAAAAAAACCAGAGCAAGTTATAATGATCTTTTCAGGGTTAATGAGGTTGTGTACACAGCAAAAACAAAACGAATGCTTGACAAGATGACAGATGATTTACAAAATATTCCAAGCATTGGAATTCCAGAATCCAGAATTGAACCAAGTATGGTGGACAGATTTTGAATGAAAATTAATAAGTAAGTATATTTTTATGTACAGGCGATTAACTTTTTTTTAACAGTGTAACTCTCAACATCAATAATACTATTGACACTTTAAGTGTTCATGGGATATTTTTAGAGCGTATCGAAATATATATACATTAATTTGCATAAATAAATGTTTGCCATATATTTTATATAATCGCAGTGTTTTTTTCTATTCTCTTAGCCAAGCCATAGTTTCAACATTTGCATGGAAAAAGTGTTTAAAATGCCTTTTACATAAGTTCAGCTGTTTTGCAATCATTAGTTTTCAAAAAATGTAAGATTTGACGAAAACAAGAATTTTAGCAAAATAAAACTTTTTGCGATAATAATC
This sequence comes from Culex pipiens pallens, assembly GCF_016801865.2. Lineage (NCBI taxonomy): Eukaryota > Metazoa > Arthropoda > Insecta > Diptera > Culicidae > Culex > Culex pipiens. Next base: position 32,568,680 of record NC_068938.1, on the reverse strand, counting down.
ATCGATAATTTTCAAAAATTCAAAAAAGATTTTTTACTAAACCCAAACATGCTAAAAATGATTCTAAACGCAGAGGAATGCATTTTAAATTGATTTCAGCTTAAATTTCCATTGAAATTTTAAAGTTTTTTGAAAAAACTATGTTTTTGCCCCCTGATTTTTCGAGGTAACTTTGAAGGGGAGGGGGGGGGGACAAAAACTTTAAATAAAATTTGTATCAGCCTTATCTCATATAAAACTCTTACGGATCAAATGTGAAAAAAATCGAAAAAATAGAATATTCTTGTTTTTAAAACTGCTTGCATTCATATTATATTATCAAAAAAAAACAAAAAAAAAGAATTTTAGATACATAATTATTTCTGAAATTTAATCCCAAGTAAATTGATTGTTTTAGGCGTTTTTATATTTGTTTATGTATTATGTAAAGAGTTATCAAAAAAAGGGCTTGTTTGCCTTGAAAATTGTGCACTTTATCAAAATTTCACTTAAATACTTTTTGATTTCAAACTCAATTTTACATAGAAAATTGAAGATGAAAAAAAATTGCGAACGATATTACGATTTTTTGAAAAAATCAATATTGATTCAAACATTTATAACTCGGTCAAAGATTTTTTTGCCCGTTCTGGAAATTTCTGAAAAGTTTGTATTTGATGTCTCCTAAAACATATCGGAAAATATTAAAAATTAAAATAGTGTTTTTTGCAAATCAAGTTTTAGTGACAAAAAGTGAAATTAAAAATCACATTTTTTTTACAGTGTATCATTTTTTTCAGTGTAGTCCATCCATACCTACAACATAGCCGAAGACACCAAATGGATCAAAAATTCCTTCAAAAGAAACAGATTTTTGAATTTTAATATATCATTTTTGTATGAACAGCTGCCAAATTTGTATGGAAAATTATATGGACAAACAATGGCAAAATGGCTTCTTTGGACATACCGAAGGCACCAAAAAAATTTCAGTCGGATTAAAAAATACAAAAAAAAATCGATTTACCGAAATCTCAGAGAATTGCTCTATTAATCAGACGCACCTAGCACAACAAATTAAAAAAAAAACAAATGATTTACGCTAAGGCTGGAGCTAAAAAGGATTTCCAAAACACTGATATGGTTGAATTTAAATTGAAATTGAGAATGCATTTTTCATTCAACTTTTATGCTGAAATTTGAATTTTCGGAAACAATTGAAAAAAATAAAACAATAGATTGTAGTCTTAAGGGATAATTCATCTTAATTTTCGTTCTGAAATTGTACATTTAATTCAATTAATGTTTAATTGTTGTTCTAATCAAAATACATTTTTTAACTAATGACAGAATGCAATGTTTTGGAGATCCTTACAACTACAAATTAATGCATATAAATACAATCATAAAGACATTAAATTCCATAAATTTCAGTCGATAAAACGAGAGCCGAAAACACATTCTAAAAGAAGTGCTAATAAATTTTATGTAAATAATGTTTATCTATAAATTTGACTAAAATTCGTACACAATTTGCTTTTACATTTTTATTCAGCTGTATTTTTTACTAAATACAGCATATATTGAACCACTGTGCACCACCAGAACTCGCGATACTGTATAAAAACAGAATTTGTTATTTGCCAGCAACCAAACAACATCGCTCTGCATCACCGGCTCAACTTGACTTCCCACCCCAACACCTCCACACTCTAAGCTCCAAGCGCTGGTGCCGGTTTCGAGCTTCACCGGCATCGTAAAGCTCTTCGGAACCCCCTCCCTCTCCGCGCACTAAGAACTTTTCACCAACGCGTACTACTGCGGCGGTTTTTCTGCAGTGGCAGGACGATCGACCAACTCTGCTGCTTAGTCTCTCTAACTTTGTTGTTGTTCATTTCCATTCGTTCGGCTTAAGCCCGCCAGAGCGGTACGAGCTTTAAGATCGCGCGCGCGCTCATACTTAGGTTTAGTTTGGAACCATACGTGCTAATCGAGTGGATTAGGTGGCGGATCATCGGGAAAATTTGTAAAAATTAAATATTTTTTTTAAAGCTCAACAGTAAAAGAATAGAAATGTGAACAAAAGTGAAAAAAAAAATTACCCTTGCAAACCATTAAACAATGAATCAACTAAATACGTGAATCAATCGAATCAAATCGATAAACGACGGGTGACAATGAGTCGAGCGTTGGTGAAAGTGATCGCGAGTGTCGTGGCGTTGACGAGTACAATTAGTAGTGCCAGCGAGTTCAACATTGGACCGTGCCACTTTCAGTATCTGGAACCGTGCAGCTCGGACACGATCCAGTACTATCTGTTTACCAGTGACAACCCGGAGGGAGCCCCAGTTCTGCTGGACAATATTGATCCCCACGTGCCGGAAGGGGTCAACCTGACCTACCAGAACAAGATGATCGTGCATGGTTACGCCGGGAATATTGACTTCAACGCGACCAAGTTGATCCGAAATGGTTGGTGGATCTTTTGGAGTTGGGAAGAAGAGTGAACAAGACGAATCCAAAATCGAAATATTTGAATTAAAGTTTGAATTTCAATTCAAGTTTGAACTACAAAATAATACAAGCGAAGAGCATTCTTCACTCTGCCATATTATTTTGTAATTGTAATTGAGTTTTGTGAATTGGAAACCGTTTTTGCATGCACTATTTTATATTTACGAAGCATTGTTGTTTTGATTCAAGAATAAAAAAGCTCTAGATGAATATTGCAGACAGGTTCACAGTTATGTTATAACGCCGATTTACAGTTGATCAGACTTTTTTTCATGTTAGATGTGATCAAGTCCAAGGCAGAAAAGGCGGAAAAACATAATCAGTAAGAGTCGCATGTAATGTTTGGTTCCAGCTAGATGAAATTTGTATTTATGTGAATCAGGAAAGGACGAAACATCTGATAATTTTTGAAGGCAAAACAACAATCGGTGTCAGATCACCGAGGTTTCAGAATACTACAAGTTTTCTAAGCATTAAAAAATTATTTTTGGAATGTTGAAAATAAGAAAAATCTTCCATCAAACATTTGTGATAAAAAAGTGTAATTTTACATCAGAAACTGTTGAAATTTTCATCAGTTTCTATTGATTTTTTTCATATTTACACATTATTTTAGGTAAAATTACACAAAAAGAGGGAATACTCATCTGTCTTATTTTAAACCTTAAAAAATCAAACTTTTTTTTTTTTGCTGTGGAAAATGCCTATTTTTAATTCACCTTGCCCTCTTTACCTACATGTTTAAAAAAAGTGAATTTAGAAGATTCAAAATTCACCTCTTTTATGATGTAAAATATTACCTCAATTCAGACTGAAAAAGTGGCAAAACACTAGAGTAGTGGTTAATTTACACTTTTTAGGCGTAAAATTACATTTTTTTCTGACATAAAAGTTGTACAAGTAGGTACGCATTACCAGATGTATTATTACCATGATTTTTTTACTGTGTAGGGTAAACAAAATAAAACAAATTTGCAGCCGCTTTTCATATTGGAACGGATTAATCATTTGTTTGTTGTTTGTTTGGATTGATATATTTAACCAATACAAAATTACAGCCCAGACTCTAGTATCCAGGCTTTAAGTAATTTATGTTTCAACTAACCAAAGACTGAGCAAATCACACGCCATTTTTAAGAACGTTAAAAAATTAATAAGAACTATCTTTAATTGAAAAAAAAATGGAGGGTGGTCATACAAATGTATCTTGAGAAGAATTATTTAGATCAATTTAGGCCGTTGCAAATATTTTTCAAAGTTTTTGTCACCCCCTTCAATATTGGTCTGAAAAATCAGGAGGCGAAAATTTTTTTTCCAGAAAACTTCATAATTTCCAAGAAAATAGAAGTCTAATCAACTGAAAACAATCTAAAATGCCCTATTCTGCATTAATAATCATATTTAGTATATTTGGGCTTGTTTAAAAATGTTTTGAATTTTTATGAAATTCCAATGTACAGCACCGCAAAAATTTTACTTTTCGCAAAAAATAATATTTTCGTCAATACTTTGATATGTTGGAAACTAATGATGGCAAAACAACTGGACAGGTGTATCATGCATTTTAAAATACTTTTTCAAATGTTGAAACCATTGCTCGTAATTTCAATTTTTATAGTTTTTTTTTTGTTTTTTTGCCCCCCCCCCCCCCCTCGACTTTGGTCAGAGTCGAGGGACATAAACTTCAACAAATATTTGCAACGGCCTTAGTGACTTCAGCAAAGTTGTAGGCATGCGGTTTTGAGAATTAAAAAAAAACGATTATTCGAAATATTTTCCAATTAATTTCCCACGATGAAATATTCGGATTACGAAGATTGATGTAATGTCAAGTAAATAAAAGTAATCAATTTCCCTTTTCATCGTAAAGATCAATTTGCGCAAAAATATATTTTTTTTATTTAAGATGGCATATTTTGTTGTCTCAAATTAAAAAAATGTCTGAGCTTTTAAAAAATGTGACATTCCAAAATTTTAAAATCATTGCCGAAAAAAAATTACATCATTTGAATGTAAAGTCGAATTCGCAATCGTAAGGCACTTTATATTTTCATTAAAAAAAAAGAGCGCCGTTCTCTAGTTCTAATCTTTTTAGGTATATTTTCTTAAAAAAAAAAACATTTCAGTTGCTGGGAATCCTCGCGACTTGTAAAAGTGAACGGAGATGATGCGATGGTTTGGAAGGGAGTAAAGGGGAATTTTATCGGACAAATGCAACATTTTATAAATGATCATTCAAACAACTGTTTGCAAACACATAGTTAAATCAAAGAACCATTTTAATCAGCAATCCATATCAGCTGAATATTTGGAATGTTTTGACATTCAAATCATTCCAAAAAATCAAAGTTTTGTTGTAAAACCAGTGGAACTAATTGGGCTAACTAGTTTATGTACATCGGGGCAAAACCATTCTCAAAAAATAAAACTGATTTTTAATTAAATTACTTCTTATTCAACCAAAATTCAAAGCTCCAATTTATTCCAAATCAATATTGATCAAACCGCTCTCCAACCAAAAAAAAAATGTGACGTAGAATGGAAGTCTAGAAACACTTCGTCTTGGTTTTTCTAACTCCAACTCCTAGATCAAATCTCACCATTCACCTCCATATCGGGTTAAACTGCATCCTTTCCAGCGTACCTGCGCCAACCCGCCACCAATGTGCTGGTCGTGGACTGGGGAAAACTGTCCAAGCTGCCCTGCTACCCGACGGCGGCCTTCAACACGAAACAGGCCGGCGAGTGCACGGCGACATTTCTCATCGGCCTCAAGGCCAACCATCCGGAGTTCAGCTGCCGGGACCTGCACGCCATCGGGTTCAGCCTCGGTGCCCACGTACTCAGCTTCACCAGCAACGCACTGGAGAAGGCGATTGGAATCAAATTCAAACGGATTACAGGTTCTGTATATGAAGTCAGAAGTTTGAGCTGCTACTCATTTCGTGTGGCATGGAGCCGAAGACCAGACCAGGCGAGGGGGGTGTTTCATGGGGACATAAAATATACCTAAGAAACCGGTGTGCCAGAGTACTCTCCAAGTATGTGGCGGTGTGTGTGTCGCAATGGCAAGATGTGTGCAGTTTTCTTCAATTTTGTACCACACATCTGACCGATTGCATAATTCGTTTCACATCCAACAACAAACCAGAGGAAATAATCTAAAAGACTCGCTACTAAATCAATGCCCGGCAAAAGAGCCGGCGCGGCGACGTAGAATTTTATTAATTGACAGAACTCGTTCGAAACCTACCCCAATCTGCATAAAACCGGCCATAAAGGATACCCACAATTACAATCTCCGTACAAGATCAACGCGCAAGTTCGTTCACTCTCGGAAAAACAAAACCATGTTGCAAAACACTCCCATATTTGTGTACATATAATTTTATACAAACAATTAAAGGTCAATGTCAATGATCCTCTACCAAACCATCGCGTAGATTTTACGCCGCTAGGCAAAAGGGTACAACGCGGCTCCATCGAGCAATAAAAATGGTAAATTAATTGTGCCTAACTTGCATTGACACCGTTTTTTGTTATGGAGATTGTGCAAAAAGGCCATTACGAGAATATTTATAGCTATCTATTATAAAAGGTCCTGATGGCGTTTAACACTGTAACATTCTAACCTCAAAATAGTTTGAGCTTTTAAGGCTTTGTTCGAGGTGTGTCTAAAACGGGTTCAACGGGTTCACACAGACTTTATATTCAGCTCAGTAAAACACGTTTAAATGTTTTTCAAGCCAAAATAATAACATGCATCACATGGTTTTTCTTCTGTCACGCGAAATAGCGATTAATAAAATAATTTGCATGATATTTAACTACAATTGGCAACTTATCAATAGATTGGCGATGCTTTGAAAAAAGATCATAAGTTGCCTGTTCCTTTTTTAATCAATGAATTCAATTAAAATTGTAAACAAATCATCCAAATTTAATTGAAAGATTGGTAAAAACATTTTCTATATGTACTGATAATTTCGAAAATAATGAAAAGAAGCAAAGTTGTAGCTTTTGAGCAGGCCCTTTGTAAAAGTTAGGTGTTATTCTAACAATCCGTACATATTTTTCAAATCCCTAATTTTTATTCATAAAAAATCATTTTTTTATTGAAAATAAAATTAACAGATTAGTAGATGTAGTAAATTCAAAATAAGGTGCTAGATAATACTCAGATAAACACATTTGTCTTATTTTGGAATGTTTGCAAGATTAATGATCGGATCAACAATGCTTAAAAAAAAAGTAACTTCAAAAAAATTTAAAAGGACTATTTTCCCGATACTCTAACTTTAAATTAACAAAAACTCGAAAACCGTGCCCTTTTTCAAATTTTTCATAAGTACATTTTTTCAAAAAGGATTTGGAAAATTTATAAAAAAAAAAACGCAATTTATAAAAAAAAATCACAGTTTGTCAAAAAAAAATCATTCATTCATCATGCAAAATTCGAGGATTTTCGAAATTATCCAAATCGATTTTTCGTAATAAAATTTAATATAAATAAACTGAGAAGAATATTGTTTTTAGAATATAGGGGGAGAGGGGGTAATATGCACCCCCGGGGCAAAATGCATTCTCTGCTTTTCTCGGTATTGGGAAGAATTTTACGGGAAAAAATCATAGAAATTGGAATCTTAACATTGCAAAACAATGCTGGAAAAATTTGAGCATCGTAGTATAAAAACAGCTTAAGTTATTTGCAAAACTTTAAAATGTTGTGTTTTCATCTAATTTGCATTTAACTTTCAATATGATTTTTGGACAGTATAAAAAGCATTTATCGAAATTGTAAGTGTTGATTTATATAGTTTTTGCCATAATCTTCATTATTCATTAGATAGATGAGTCCAAAAACATAAAAAATGTATTTTTAATTAAATTTTCTGCAAAAAGCGTGATCGGGGCAAAATGCACCGCTGTGATGCTCCTTTGTAAAAACAGCGGTGTCATCTAGTGGTGACTAGTGAAAACTGCTTTTTGGCGGTGCATTATACCCCGTTGTTGTGGTGCATTTTGCCACTTTGTTGTAGTGCATTTCGCCCCAAAGTTGGGGTGCATATTGCCCCGCTTGGTGATTTGAAATGAATCAAAAATGTTTATAGAAATTTTATATTTTCGATCAATTTTGAGGGTTTTTAAGGGTTGTTTCACACGGATCACGAAGAATATTAGTTGTTTGGAACATCGAACAAAATTCTTCCTTAGAAATGCTGTTATAGTTGAGAAATCACAGTTTTCCCTTAGGGGGTGCATATAACCCCCTCTCCTCCTAACTAGTTCTTCTGATTTTCTGTACATTTATGAGACTTGCATCGATGCAAAATTCCCTAAACATCCCTAGACATAAAGAATCAATAACAAAGATTTAATCCAAAATATCGAGCAAAACAATTTTCAAGAAGTTAGAGATCCGCTCAGTATCATTCAAAAAATAAATAAATTAAAGTTACTTCAAGTGGTCTAATTTGTCCAAATCCAACCATGTAAAAAATAGTTATCTTGGTGATATCTATTCTTTATATTACACATGGTGGATTAAATTTTTAGATGCTGAGAAATGACCCAGCAAAAAATCAAAATTATGAAATATGTGCTTTTAAAGTTTTGTCTAACTGTCAATTTAATTTAAAAACTCTAAAAAACAAAGAATTTTTCATGAATTTTTATTTGATAAAAATCCATCGATTTTTTTTATTATTGTTGCCTTTTTTTAAAATGAGCAATTCTCAAAACAGTTTTACACTCTTTTCTTCAGTAAGCTAAAACAAAATGCTGTTTAAGCGGTATGTTTCTTGAAGGTTTTTAATATTTATACAAAATTATTGAAAAACTCACTATCTAAAAAAAAAATAATCAAACATGAATTTTAATTAATTTTTAGCGAAACTATTGTTGTCATGATTTTGTGGCAGGAGAAGGGGGTTATGTTTGAGGTTAACATTAACAAAATAAACCAAATTTCTTTTAGGTTTTCTGCCAGCCGAATGGTTAGAAAATATTAATGACAGTTTAGACTTGAAATTACTGTTTTGACAAATTTATTAAAAAATCCAAACAAAAGATTTACAAACAGTCTTCAAAATCCGCAAGCGCCACTAGAATCCCCTCGCATGAAAGTCAAGTTCAAGTTTGAGCTAGGCTTTAGCCCTAATGACACGTACAATTATCGGTAATGTACCACAAACCTACCCTAAAGCTAAACCCATGAAGGTACGTCTAGACCTAGCGCCCCTATGTCTGTCTACGACCGGCAAAACCACCATACCACGCATAACTTTCCTAAGCACGTGTAGTATTAAGAACGTTGATCTTCCGTGAACTAAAGCGCTCTACTCTATACTCTACAGGTCTCGATCCGGCCCTTCCGTTCTTCGCAACCGCCCGCCAGCACTGGAAGCTGGACATAACGGATGCGGACTTTGTGGACGTGATCCACACGAACGCCGGGGTGTACGGCAAGATCGAGACGTGCGGCCACGTGGACTTTTACATGAACGGCGGCCAGAACCAGCCGATATGCGAGAACGATTCCAGTAAGTTGTTGCGGGGGTCTTTATGGAGGGGTCGATCAATTGGGAGACCTTTGTTCGTGGCGATTCTCGCGGGGTCTTAAAATTTTTGCAGCAATCGCTGACATTTGCTAATCGTAACCCTGGGTCACCCAACTGCATTAAATCAAAGCCCTCTTGCCGGGGGTAGTTTCTATAAAATAATTGGGCAGCGCTTGTTACCCTCGAGGTTCTAGTAAAAGTAATGGCATGAGCCGCTTTATGATCCGCCAGTTCAAGAACCGTGACGAGAGCTAATTACCATAAAATGATCCGGATCTTTAAGGGGGCCCTCTTGAAAGTGATCGATCACGCCAACAATTTAGTGATTTATGGGCCATAGAACCTTGTGCTTAACTCTTGCTTAACTTGGTACTTTTTGTTCTATTCTCACTCCATTCTCGATTACCGTGATCCCCTTTCGGATGGTCAACTGGACATCACAGATCAGCCCCTGTGCAGCCACATGATGGCTCCGGCGTACTTCGCCGAGTCGATCACCAGCAAGGTGGGCTTCTGGGCCACCAAATGTACCAGCTATTTTACGTACTTTTTCGGCTTCTGCCGATATAAATCCGAACAGCAACAGCAGCAGCAGCAGCTTCAACCAGTCGACAACGACCTGAACCAGGAAAATGGCTTAGGCGAAAACAGTCTGGCTGCCGTCGATACCAATCGAATATTGATGGGCGAGCACTGCCAGAAGACGTGAGTAGAATCGTACGAAGCCAGCCCCATAGTTGGTCTTCAGCGGAATTGTTCAGCGTCCAAATTTCACCCCGCAGCCAATTCAATACGGCTGAGCTAAACCAGATTTCTTTACTAACCATTTTATAACTCTCTTCCCCGCCCTCTTCAATTCACAGCGCCGAAGGAGTCTACTTTGTACCGACTCGCGCCAAGCCACCGTTCGCCATGGGTGTCTTCTGAGAACCGATAAAGAAGACTGCCTCCCCCTGAACCACACCCACACTGCCAGCGATTTCGAAATTACACCCCAAGTTGAGAATGTTCCTTCAAAGCGCGAGGAAGCTCTGCGGAAGTTAGGAAAACTGCCAAGTCAATTGGCAGAGGTGACAACTAGTGGCCACTATTGTGACAACGTAAACGGATTGAATTTCAAACTTCAACGCACGCGTCGCTAGCTGCAGAAGATTATGGATAAATAGTTGCCAGAAATAATTATAGGTTACGCTTTAATACCTGCGTTGTTGCACTCTGATCTAACTGCATACCAGTGAGTGTGAAACTAGTGACCAACAGTTACCATTTAGAAGCATGTTTTCATAGTAATTAACAGATAAGAGTGTTTTTTAAAGTGATATGAGCTCAGTGGATTTAGAAAACCAGATGAAATTTATACCGTTATAGTGTAGTATCATAAATTTACAACATAGTCAGCTGAAAAAATAAAGGAAATAAATTAAACAAACGAACCCATTTTTTTTGTGGACTGTGCTTCAATCGATATTCACAATTTTTAGATATGTTGCATGATACACGCTGTACTTGTGAACTCTTGGGACCAATGCTTTTAACAACAAATAAAGTTTTCAAAAGACCAACTATTTAATAAATCATCTAAGTATTTTTTTAACTTAAAGCAACTTTTAACACCTTTCTTTTGCCACGCGGCAAACTAAATTTAGATAAGCTGTTCCGCAGATGGATGTGCGCCATAAGGTCGAAAGACATAAGGTCGAATGGACAAAAGGTCGAATGCCAAAAGTTCAAAAGACATAAAGTCGAATGGACAAAAGGTCGAAAGTGGAAAAAAGGTCGAATGTACAAAACGTCGAAAGGACAAATGGTCGAATGTGAAAAAATTAAACAAATCTTACAAAAATCTTACAAACAAATCTGATTTTTTTTCTGTGAGTTTATCCTTGGTTTATCCATCCTTTAAGTAATGATCTCTTTTTAAAATAAACAGAATAACTTCCAAACCATTTTTGAGAAGATTTCCATTCTTTCAAACATGAGCAGTTCTTTCAAAATAAGTTTGACTTCTAAAATATTTTTCAAGTTTTTATTTTATTTTTAAATACAACCTATTCTTGACTGTCGCGATGTTTTTGTGAGTTTTTCCATTCTTTCAAATATGAACAGTTCTTCCAAAAAAAGTTCGATTTCTAAAATATTTTTCAAGTTTTTATTTTATTTTTTAAAACAACCTTTATGTCGTAATATTTTTGTGAGTTTTTACATTCTTTCAAACGTGATTTTTTTTAAAAGAAGGGTCGACTTCTATAATATTTTTTAAGTTATTTTAATTAAACAGCCTACTCTTGACTGTCGTAATATTTTTGTGAGTTTTCCCATTCTTTAAATATGAAAAGATCTTCCAAAAAAGGTTCGATTTCTAAAATATTTTTCAAGTTTTATATTTTATTTTTAAAAACGTATTCTTGACTGTCGTAATGATTCAGTGAATTTTTCCATTCTTTCAAATACTAGCGGTTCTTTGAAAAAATACTGTAAGATTTTTTTTATAAAAATCGTTGGAAAATTTAAGAGACATTTACATTTTTCGAAATTTCAATAGTTTCGAAAAATGAAAAAGTCTTGCTTCTTAAATATTGTTGCAAGTTTTCTATCCTTTTTCAATCTGTCTTTCATGGTCACAATAGATCCTAAGAAAAATCTGACTTCAAAAACATAGCTGTGTACCGTAAAACGGGGTGACTTTGATAGGTTTGCGATTTTTCCGCAAAATGAACAGTGCAATTAAAATACGTACGGAATGGTTTAGAATCATACTGACCGTGGTAGAGAAGTGTTCAAAGTACCTCAAAAAGAACTTTTTATAAAATCTTGAAAAGTTAAAAAAGTTAGTTTACTATAGTTAAGCAAATATTGATGAAAGTCATTATTTTAAACTTCTCAAAGTGTCATAATTTTCTCAATGAACATGATTTTGAATCGGAAAACGGAATGCATTTTCGGATTCTTTGGACAATTTTCCACTAGGAGAAGGTTAAATAAGTTTGTAAATAATAAATAATATGTGTTTTTGAAACACAATTTCAAAAAATCTCCAGATTTATAGGCATTTCAGGAGAACAAATTTTATACAAAATGTGAAAACTTGTGATTCGTGCTTTGAATTCAGTATAAAATGCAATACTGCCCATGATGCATAAATGTGTAAAATCGTGTGCTCTCTCAAAAGAGCCTATAACATCCAGTACTTTGTTCTATAAATCAGGAGGAAATCCAGTTTTTTCGTGAAAACTTAACACGTAGCCTTATGTGTGGGACAAACTTGTTTAGCGTTTTTCTCAGCTTGCTGTTTTTGCATATGGGACATTTATGCGAACATGGGCAGAATATAAATCGATAATTTTATAAACAAAACTAGTTTTAACAAATTTCAGGCAAAATTCCGATTTTTAACAATCTTACCTAAAACTTATATGTATTTTGTTAAGTAGTTTATAAACTTAGTTAACTAATTATAAATATTGATTTTTTTTCTGAAAACTATATCAGCTACTTTAGTGATGGTACATTTAACGTACAAATAAAGTTTGAACATCTTAAATATGGTTTTAACAAGAAAAACTATGACTATCAAAGTAACCCCGGAATTTAAACTAAGATTTTTTATCGTAATTATTTTTCTAAACACTATTGAAACAACTTTTTTTCCAAAATAGTGCATGGACTTTGTGTGGCCTACCCCAGTTCATGTTTTAAAAATAATAATCTTGATAAAAACATTACCTGTTGGAAAATATTCCAAAAACAAATTGAAATCCTATCAAAGTCACCCCGGTTTACGGTACATAAAGAATTCGATCGTATTTATTTATATTTTCTAAGACCCTTTTTCAAAAAGTCTCCAACAATCCGGGGGTAAGTTTTTATTGAGAAATAGTTTTTAGTTTTTATTATAAATTTTTAAGAATATAGAAGTGAAATTAAAGAAAAACGTTCAAATCCCCTTTCCATAGCTGCTTTGCAATATTTGTGTATCTAGGCTTACATCAAAAGTTTGTTTTTGTTAAAAGGTTTTTTTTCATATTCGACCTTTTGTCCTTTCGACGTTTTATCCATTCGACATTTTTTCCCCTTTCGACCTCTTGTCTATTCGACCATTTGTCCATTCGACCTTTTGGCATTCGACCTTTTGTCCATTCGACCTTATGTCTTTCGACCTTTTGTCATACATTCGAAAAGTATAACTCAGTGGCAGAATTTATGACCATACTTCTCTTTGGCTCTATGGCTCAAAAGTTGTGGGTTTTTGTCGCCTAAAACATATCAAAAAATCTCGAAAATAAAAAAAATACGTATTTTGAGAAATTGAGTTTTTGTAAAAAAAAGTTAATTAAAAAACAGCAATTTTTTCCGTGTACCATTTTTATCTTAATAGTCCTCAAAAATACCTACAACTTTGCCGAAGAAAATTCTACAAAAGCTACAGATTTTCAAATATTTACGTAATATTTTTGTATGGACTGCTGTGAAAATTGTATGGACATTTGTATGGGTGAACCAATGACACAACATAGCTTCTTTAGTCATAGGGAAGGCTCCAACAAAGTTTGAGCCAAATAAAAAATACAGAAAATAAAAATGGTCGAAACCGGTTAAAACTTCAACATAAACAAGAAATGTCTAAAGCAAACTACTAAACTCACCGCACCATGCGCACTAGTGTAGGTTCCATCGCACCCAATACCACGGAGAACCCACACAAACTGCACGTGAATAGCGGGAGAGCTGATAAAAACATAGCCAACACGCGGGAAGCAAAACATCACCAACACCGCAAATGCGGCTTTCAGATGGCATATCGATCGAAAACAAGCCGGGGCTAGTCGCTTTCGGAATCAGCTGCTGGTGTGAACAATACATTTTTTCGTCTGATTAAATGTTGAAATTTTAATCTAGATTTTAATGATTTAAATTAAAAATCGATAAATTTAAAGAGCCACAATCGCACTGAAAAAATGATAAAAGTTCATGTTTCTAATCAATCAACTGAATAACTAAAGGGAAGTCGATCCAAACGCATTGATGAATTACGAGTTCAGTCACACCATCCAAAATCGGGGTCTTTGAACAATTTCGCGCCTCACCTCTTGGGAACCCCCATTAAGGAGACACTCCCACCTAAATCGAGCCCATTCGTCTTCTGCAGTTTGCCCAGGTGCTGTGAGCGGAATAATTAAGGATTGCTTACTGGGGCGAAATTCCAAATTCCGCGAATTCGCTACTGATTTGCCGATATGTAAACCAGTGAAGACCTGAAGACGACACGACCCCAATCGAGGGGGAAAGCTCGGAGAAGGTGGATCAGGTGTCGTCCCTCAGCAGCAGTGACCACCGCTGAAACAGAGAAGAAAGTGCCACAGCTTTTCACCTGTACACGCACTGCTGAGTCAGTCGGTAGTGGACGACGACCGACGGCCCCTCGAAGGGGTGGTCGCCTGGGCCGAACATGGCCGGTCAGTACTTGCGAGTTGCAAATGACGAACAGTTGGCAGCTGGCGCGATTCTAGGCTGAATGCAATCCCCGGAAGTGGCAAGTGGCGATAATATTTGTGCACAAGTGTGGCGAAACTAAGTCGGACTGAGTAGTGTGGTGTGGAATCAGCATGAACTTGAACTAGTGGGAAAAAGTTGGTTGGTGGTTCAGGAAGCTCAAAATAAGAAGAAATAAGCTACTTTCCAGCGCGAATGATATTAAATGGCACCGAGACACTGATAAGGACTACAAGGCACGATGGAACGATTGATTGCTGCTGCTATCAGACAAATAATTAATGGAAGACTGATAATTTTAATAGGTAGGTTGACATTGATTGAATCTAAACCAAATGCAGTAATAGCAATTGTTGCAAGTGACTCAACCAAAAAATGCACAATTGTTATTTTGACACTACTCCTGGTTATTTTTATTCAATTGTGTCATAATGAAATAATATATTTGAAAATTCAAAAAAATATCTCTAACTAAAAATTAAGAGGCACAGTCATTTTTTTTGTACCATTATTTGAGAACGATTGCTTTTTTCCCACTTGGCACATGAAGGATTAAATTTGAGTGTAAATAACTTTCTTCTATGTGTTTTTTTTTTATTTTATTCTTTTTCAAGGAATGGATTATATCTATATCTTCTTGCAACTAAAAACCACTCAAGATGCATATCGTATTTGAACAATTCTCTCTGATTTCGGTCATTTGATATTTTTTTGTATTTTTTTATCAGGCTGAAACTTTTTGGCGCCATTTTGCATCATTTGTTTGTCCATTTAATCTATATATATAAAAAAACAAGCCTTACCCGACAAACTTCGTTCTGCCTTTTTTTCGTTTGTTGACGTTTTTTGCCTTTTTGCTTATTCAGCCTCCTGTGATCAAAATTTGATTTTACGTAACTTTCTCCATACAATTTGCCGATGCTCCGGAATCGGTTCCAGAGTGGCCAAAGTGACAATTAGTTAGCGTAAGAACCTTCCTTAGACTTATACGAACCCAACGCTACAAAAAGCACCTTGATCCGACGCTCCGTATTGAACTGATTCGCGTTCGAACAAAACCGTCGAAATCTATATATATAGATTTCGACGGTTTTGTTCGAACGCGAATCAGTTCAAAACGGAGCGTCGGATCGAGGCGCTCTTTGTTGCGTTGGGTTTGTATAAGCCCAAGGAAGGTTCTTACGCCAATAAATTTCCACTTTGGCCACTCTGGAACCGATTCCGGAAAATCTGCAGATTGTATGGAAAAAGTTGCGTAAAATCTAATTTTGATCATAGGAGGCTGAACAAGGAAAAAGCTAAAAACGTCAACAAACGAAAATAGGAAAAGACGAAGTTTTTCGGGTAAGGCTTGTTTTCCATAAAAATTTGGTAGCTGTCCATACAAAAATGATGTATGAAAATTCTAAAATCTGTATCTTTTGAAGGATTTTTTTGATCGATTTGGTGTCTTCGGTAAAGTTGTAGGTATGAATAAGGACTACACTGAAAAAATGATAGACGGTATTTTTTTGGTGATTTTAATTTCACTTTTTGTCACTAAAACTTAATTTGCAAAAAAAACAGTATTTTAATTTTTTTGTGTTTTAGGGGACATTAAATGCCAACTTCACCTCCGTGTAAGCACGAGAGCAAGCAGCAGTCAAGTGCTCAGTGCTCCATCGTTTTTTCGATTTTTTTCGCCGTAAATTACCGTGATTACCCGCGAGTTTGCTCCTGCAGCATGCCAAAGGCCGGCCGTGGCCGTGGCAGTTCGAGTGCGGCCTCGAAAAACCCGCGAAGTTCGTCTACCGGCCGTGTGCAAAAAGGTAAACAAACCAACGCCGTGTCGACCGCCATCGCGCAGGGGAGCGTGAGCGCAGAAGGCATCGACAAAAAGTTGCTACATCCCGGATATGTTCCAAGATCACCAGTGCGAACCCGTTCCGGTACTTCCGGTGCCACGACCAACACGTCAACATCCGCCAACATTCCCATCAGGAACGAGTTCCAGATGCTGAGCGACGACGAAGAAAACAACAACAACAACACCGACGGTAGCAGCACTACCGACGACGACGATGACGATCGTCGTGCACGGAAAAAAGTGCCGACGCCAAAAACGAACAATTCTCCAAAGGAACGTAGACCACCTCCAATTTTTGTTTTGGACACGTTGGTGGACGATATTGACGAGTTGCTGGAAGGCCTCGGATATTGTCTGAAAATCGGTAAGTCGTCAGTGCAAGTCTACACATTTGACAACAAGAACTTCGACCTGGTTGTGGAGAAATTGAAGGGTAAAAACTTCAAGTTCTACACATTCGACCCCGTGCAGAAGACAGCCGTTAAGGTCGTCTTGCAGGGGTACCAAGACCGCCCGATCTCCGACCTCAAGAAGGACCTCTCGGGTGCTGGAATAACGCCGCGTGACATAAAAGTCCTCTCGCGGAAGACAACAGTCACAGGTACACACACACTGTACCTGTTGTACTTCGACCGCGGCACCGTCAAGATTCAAGACCTGCGACGAACTAAGGCGTTGGACGGGTTTTGGGTAAACTGGCGGTTCTACTCAAAGAACCCGTCGGACGCAGCACAATGCCACCGTTGCCAGAAATTCGGCCACGGCTCGCGGAACTGCAACCTTCCGCCCCGCTGTGTGAAGTGCGGTGAAACACACCTCTCTGAGGCGTGTGCACTGCCGTGCAAGGCGGAACTGGGGGACAAGGCAGAGCAAACCAAGGCGCACATCAAGTGTGCCAACTGTGGAGGTAACCATACCAGCAACTACCGTGGATGCAGTGCACGAAAAAATTACCTCGAGGAGCAGGAAAAGAGGAAGAAGAAAGCAGCAGCGTCCCACCCTCCTCAGCGAAGTACGAGCGTAACCGTGCCGGCTGCTGGGCAGCGTACGGTTCCCGCGGACAACTCAGCATTCCCTCCTGGCTGGGGGCGATCGTTCGCCAGCGTGGTCGCTGCCGGTAGCGGCAATGCGGCCCAGCAAGAAGTCACCGGGGAAGATCTCTTCACCCTGCCAGAGTTCTTTGCTCTCGCGGGGGAGATGATGTCGAGGTTTCGGACCTGCCGTAACAAGGCGGAGCAATTTCTAGCCCTTGGGGAGCTGATGATCAAGCACATCTACAAAGGATAAAATACTGTGATGTAGTTATAAGCTTTTTCTCTTTCTTTCCCCTTTCCTTTGCAATTTTAGCAAGTTTTTTTTTTAAATTTTTCTTGCTCTTGTTAGTGCCATAGTTATAGAAATAATTGTTCCAAAATGGATTATGGTGCAACACACAGCTGAAAGGAACTCCAAAACTCTGTTATGAACTGCAAAAGAACTGATTGTATCTTGATTATTCACCAATAAATTCTTTTAATTCTTTAATTCTAAATGCCAACTTTTCAGAAATTTTCAGGTTGTGCGAAAAATCTTTAAACCGATTTATGAATTTTTGAATCAAAACTTATAATAATACTGAATGTTTGGCGCTTTATCAAAATTTCACTTCAGTGCTTTTTGATTGCAAATTTGATTTTACATCGAAAAATGAAGTTGAATTTTTTTTGCGACCAATATTTCGATTTTTTGAAAAAATCAGTATTGATTCAAAAATTCACAACTCGGTCAAAGATTTTTGGCACAACCTGGAAATTTGGCATTTGATGTCCCCTAAAAAACATAAAAAAAATAAATAAAAATAGTGTTTTTTTGCAAATCAAGTGTTAGTGACAAAAAGTTAAATTAAAAATCACCAATTTTTTTTTTACCTTGTATCATCATGGTGTCGATCCAAATCCCAAAATAAAATTCCCTGACTTTTCCCTGACCTCTCCAGACCACCATTTTTTATTATTTTTTTTTTACTAACCTATTGTTTTGAGCGTTTTTATGGTTTCATGCATTTTCCTTTTTTGAATGTTGTGAATTTAAGATATTGAAAAACTTCAATGACTTTTTTTAACGATGGATTCTGCAAATCCTTATTAAAAAGAATTATTTTGTCAATCATTCTTTTCTTATCGAACATCCAAAATGAGCAACCATAAAAATGTCCTATGTTTTTTTTTATCTTGTGATGTCATTTTAAATGTTGCCCTTTACCAAAAAATCTAGAGTTTTTTTGAATTGGTGAAACATAAATGCTTATAGGACCTTTTTAAAAAAAAAACTCTAGAAATATTAACAATTAAAATTGTTGCTAATTTTAAATTGCGACTAACTAATTTCACTTCATTTCCTAAAGAAAATTTAAAGTTAAAAGTTTTCCAAATAAAAAAACCAATTGAAAATTTGAATTAAAGTAAGAAGTCATGTTTAATTTTAAAAATGGTTGCCTTTTGCCGAATTTTCAAACGAATTAGGCCGATGCCATTTTTGATTATGTTTTTATAAAAAAAAAACTAGAGGTTTTGGAGACAAAAACTTGAAAGATTAAAAAAACTGAAAATCTAAGAAAAATATACAATTAAATGTGTATTTTTCAAGTACATGTTTAGGGGTTTAAAAAAGATCTAGGTCTTTTTCAACAATGTTTGTATTTAAAGTAAACGGTTTTCTGGATATTTGAAGAAAACATCTTCTTAAATAATTTTACAAAAAATATGTTTGCTATAAAATTTAAAAAAAAAAGTTCTCTACCTTGACCAGAGCCTACAGACAATCATTCACACGATCAATACATTTTATAAAAATAAAAACAAAATACAACCTGCTCGAGCTATTCAAAAAGATATTATTTATCAAACATAGATATTTGGGTGTTTTGGAATAGATTCCAAATTTAAGCTCGATCACCAATCCCTATGAAATCTCGGACGCTGGATCCTAACAGTCTGGACCGACGCCTGATTTTTCTGTTACATTCTTATTGGAAGTCCATATAAACTGTAAAAGGAATCGCAGGCACCGGGTCCTGACTATTAATTAAAGTTGAAACAACATTTCCGAAGAGACCATATTTTATAAATTCTTGAACTCTCAAATTCCTATATTCAGGGTTGTTACGGAGAAATCGGAAAAAAAATCCGCGCCATCCCAAAACCCAATCCGCGCAAAATCCGCGTGATTTAAAGACAAATAATTTTGCGACAAACATTTTATATGTTTCATAATAAATTCAATTTTTAAATCTCAGAACGCATAATCTTGAAACGCTGAAAATGTATTTTTGCTTGGATTAGGTAAACTAGAGGGAAAAGCCAAAACAAACATTTTGGCAAAAAATAAAAAAATAGAAAATGTCAACATTTAGAAATTTGGATCTAAAAACTGAATCAAAACTAAAAAAAGAAAAATAATAAAATAAAAATTGTAATAAATCCTCGATCTTAAGATTTTAAATAATAGATCCAGTTCATACTCGATGATCTTGCTAAAGTGACACTTAGAAAAATAGAAGCAAATTTTCCTGCATCTTCTTCTCAAAATTCTCTAACCGAAAAAAATAACTCCAAAAATACTTAAGAATTTAAGAATTTAAGAATTTAAGAATTTAAGAATTTAAGAATTTAAGAATTTAAGAATTTAAGAATTTAAGAATTTAAGAATTTAAGAATTTAAGAATTTAAGAATATAAGAATTTAAGAATTTAAGAATTTAAGAATTTAAGAATTTAAGAATTTAAGAATTTAAGAATTTAAGAATTTAAGAATTTAAGAATTTAAGAATTTAAGAATTTAAGAATTTAAGAATTTAAGAATTTAAGAATTTAAGAATTTAAGAATTTAAGAATTTAAGAATTTAAGAATTTAAGAATTTAATAATTTAAGAATTTAAGAATTTAAGAATTTAAGAATTTAAGAATTTAAGAATTTAAGAATTTAAGAATTTAAGAATTTAAGAATTTAAGAATTTAAGAATTTAAGAATTTAAGAATTTAAGAATTTAAGAATTTAAGAATTTAAGAATTTAAGAATTTAAGAATTTAAGAATTTAAGAATTTAAGAATTTAAGAATTTAAGAATTTAAGAATTTAAGAATTTAAGAATTTAAGAATTTAAGAATTTAAGAATTTGAGAATTTAAGAATTTAAGGATTTAAGAATTTAAGAATTTAAGAATTTAAGAATTTAAGAATTTAAGAATTTAAGAATTTAAGAATTTAAGAATTTAAGAATTTAATAATTTAAGAATTTAAGAATTTAAGAATTTAAGAATTTAAGAATTTAAGAATTTAGGAATTTAAGAATTTAAGAATTTAAGAATTTAAGAATTTAAGAATTTAAGAATTTAAGAATTTAAGAATTTAAGAATTTAAGAATTTAAGAATTTAAGAATTTAAGAATTTAAGAATTTAAAAATTTAAGAATTTAAGAATTTAAGAATTTAAGAATTTAAGAATTTAAGAATTTAAGAATTTAAGAATTTAAGAATTTAAGAATTTAAGAATTTAAGAATTTAAGAATTTAAGAATTTAAGAATTTAAGAATTTAAGAATTTAAGAATTTAAGAATTTAAGAATTTAAGAATTTAAGAATTTAAGAATTTAAGAATTTAAGAATTTAAGAATTTAAGAATTTAAGAATTTAAGAATTTAAGAATTTAAGAATTTAAGAATTTAAGAATTTAAGAATTTCAGAATTTCAGAATTTCAGAATTTCAGAATTTCAGAATTTCAGAATTTAAGAATTTAATAATTTAATATTTTAATATTTTAATAATTTAATAATTTAATAATTTAATAATTTAATAATTTAATAATTTAATAATTTAATAATTTAATAATTTAATAATTTAATAATTTAATAATTTAATAATTTAATAATTTAATAATTTAATAATTTAAGAATTTAATAATTTAATAATTTAAGAATTTAAGAATTTAAGAAAATAAGAATTTAAGAAAATAAATTTGTTGTTCCCTTGATTGTTTTTTTTCAATTTTTTATTTTTGAATATTGATGTTTTGATTTTTGTTTTGTTTTTTAATATTATTTTTCCTAGTTTTATTTCCTAATTTCTGAATAATTCAATTTTTAATGTTGGAGCTCAGATTTTTTAATGTTTAGATTTTTTTTTCTTCAGGAATGTTTAAATTTAAAAAAAAAATATTTCTACTGGTTTAATCCCATCTAAAATTCAAAGGCCAGCATCTATTACGTCCAATCAAGCTCATATTTGGAATATAAGCACAGTACACCCAATGGAACATGCCCCAATAATAATTTTTGTTACAACCTAATATCTGTATCTTCAGGAAAAGTTTAAAGTATGACTAAGATTCACAAGATTAAATTTAATGTATCCAGTATTAAAGAACGCTTAATAAGGGTAAAAAAATAACTCAAAACATAAAAGAAATTAAATATTCAGAGTCAGTATGTTTAAAAATTAGTTGAGTGTAGTAATACATTCATTTAGGAAATCCTCAACAAAACATAAAAAAAAAATCTCTTGATAAGCTTCATCTTCATCTTTCGACGTTACTTATTGAGAAAATACAAACAAAAATTTTCGGAAGAAAATTCAATTAATAAGAAATCGAAGTATTTGCACTCAACGAAAAAAAAATATCCTGATTCTTGATAATATTATTCTTTATAAGTTGCAAGTAATTTTATCTCTCTCAATATTTTTTTTTAAATCAAAATTGCTAAAGCGTGAAATCCGCGCCGTCCGTAACGACCCTGTTTATTCCATAAATTTTTGTTTTATTTCTTTAAATTTTTAATTTAATTATTTAATTTTTAATTCCATTTCACCATCACTATTTTGCTTACATTTTAGATTACACCAAATTAGATTACTTTGGATAATTTTTAAAACATAGTTCAGTTTAATTTTGAGAAAAATAAAAATTTAGATAACGAATACTAAAAGGAAATTTTGGAAAATTTTCTAACCCTACATTTTTTTTAATTTTAGAATAAAATTAAAAAAAATAAGAAATCATCAATTCCAAAATATCAGAATTTCATAATTTTCAAAATTTAGAATCTTTGAGCTTTAGAATTATAGATATTTTTTTCAAATGCTCGAATTTTTTAAATTTGGAATTTTTTAATCATTCAATTTTTCTGACAAAATGTATGATTTTCTCTATCGTTATGCAGAGCAAACGACCAATTTTAGAACAAATCTCTGAGGATGGTGGGGCAACTGTGTGAGCTAGTATTTTGTAATTTTCAGTTGAACACAAATCCAAAGCAAAACCAAATTATTTGATTTTAATAAACATATTGCAAACAAGAAACGCGCGAAGAAATGCCAAATGCAACTTTTCGTTGCTGTTCCTTTTCTTCGTGACCCTTTTTTTAAGCATTATTTATATGGAGTTTTGCGTTCCTTCCGGACTGACCAATATAAAAAATTTAATATTATCAATGTTGCAAAGTTTGGCCTGGAAGACATTCAAATACATCATCAAGGGCGAATTTTCAAAAAGAAATGAAATTTTGTAGTAATATTTTTAAGATCATCGAAATTCCCTGACCCAGCTTAAAATTCCCTGACTTTCCCTGACTCTTCCAGGTCAAATAAAATTCCCTGACAATTCCAGGTTTTCCCTGACTTTTCCAGAAATCGACACCATGATCATGTTTTTCAGTGAAGTCCTTTTCCATACCTTTAACCTTGCCAAAGACACCAAATCGATCAAAAAATTCCCTCAAAAGATACAGATTTTTGAATTTTCATACATCATTTGATATGGCAGCTGCCAAATTTGTATGGAAAATTATATGGACAAACTAATGATGCTAAATGGCTTCTTTGGGCATACCAAAAGCACCATAAAAGTTTCAGCCGGATTAAAAAATAAAAAAAAATCGATTTCGTAGAGAACTGCTCATTTACAAAATATGCCAGGTTTTTTTTTTGCAAAGCTTTATTGAATTTATCATTGTGGAATAGCATTTGCTATAGAATTTTATAATTTTACAAGATTTATGAAATTCATATTGTATCATGTTACAGTCGACTCTCTGGCTGTCGATCTTCTCGATATCAATATTGCTCCATGTACCGATGAATTCTTCAGTCCCTTCCAACTGCATACTTCGATTGTCTTTATTCCTCGATATTTTCTCTTGCTTGAAGGATCTCTTCCTCGACGGTCCGTTGGATTCTATTTGCTTGAAAAATCTATTCCGGTTGTCAATAATTTCATTTTCTCATGGCTTGCATAGACATTTTTCTTTGAGAAACGAAGCTTTGAAGGTTGTTTGACATTTCTTTGTTTTTGTTTGCTGGACGTTGCCATGATTCTCTCCCATAGCTGGTTAGCAAGAAAAAACCAATTTCAATCGAGTCTTCATTTTGCATCGTTCTGTAAACTGATGCTTCTCTTCCTCGACGGTCCCTTGGAAATTGACAACCAGAGAGTCGAGAGTCGTATGATTTCACAAGGTTAATGAAATTTAAGACATGTAAATGTGTTGAGTTAAGTAAACAAAAAATTGAAAAAAAAAATCGAAGGTCTATTTATTATTTGTTATAAAAAAGCTATAAAAATAAATACAGTGGACTGTCTTGCTGTCGATATTGAAGGGACCGTCGAGAACGGGGGTTATCAAAATATAGAATGGAAAATCAAAGCAATCTATTTGAAGGGACTGAAAAATTTATTGACAGCTGGAGCAATATTGATATCGAGAAGATCGACAGCCAGAGAGTCCACTGTACAGAAATTTAAGAAAAAGAACCTAAATTAATAAATCCCGGTAACTCTCGACTTGATTCTCTAAAGCATCTATTTTCTAAGTTCCAATCATTCTAAGTTCCACTATCCAAAGAACTTCGGATAATCGAATTAATGTTTCCTCATTTTGAATAATAATGAACATCGAGCATATGATTTTAGTATTGAATAGGAAATGTACCATTCGAATTTGAACAATTTAAAAAGGCCGAAATATTGAATATTTGACCTTATTTAAATACCAATCTTGATTCCAAACTTTTTTAAGTATTTTTTTCGAAAGGATCACAAAATTTCCCTAATGTTTCATTTTAAACATTGAAAATATGACCATTCGTTTCTGAGATACAAAGTAAAAGGCTGCTAGGTTGAGACTTGAAAAACTTCAAAAAAAATTTAATGACTCAAAAGTTGCGGTTTTTTGTGTGTGTGTGTGTGTGCAACCAACCAAACGGGACCACGCGGTCACTTCTTACAAATTGAGTTGTTTCCATGTATTTTAGATTTTGACTTCCTATGCATGCAAATAACTCGCATAGGCATTTGGAAGGTGTTAGCTCTGCCGAGCTTCGGTGACCCATTTCTACGCTGGCTAGCCGAGCGCGAGGTACTTCAGCTTTATCGACAAGCCCCGCCCTGAAGAACGTTTGCACCAATCGGGTTCAAACGTTATTTAGAACTTCCGAACCCTTGTCAAATGGACAAGGACCCAGCGCGTATATAGTTGTTGATAGTAACAGTATTCCTAATTCCATTCATAGCTCACCAAGCCGTGATGGCCTAGTGGTTAGCATTTTTGCTTACCAATCCAAAGGACGGAGGATCGAACCCCGACTCGAGCGAGTTTGATTTTTCGTTCATGTTCAGAGTTTCAAGATTAATATTTCCTATACTTTCTCGTTGGGAGCAGATGGGAATCGAACCCAGGACCATTCGCTTACAAAGCGAACACCGTGACCAGTCAGCCACGGCCGCTCCCTTGACTCAAAAGTTGCGGTTTTTTGTCCCCTAAAACACATAAAAAATTCAAAAAATGAAATCTTCAGATTTTGGTCAATTGAATTATTATTTTAAAAAAAATAAAAAAAACGGCATTTTTTCCGTGTACCGTAAAGTTGGGTGATTTGATAGCCCGGGGTGACTTTGATAGGTTTTTCAAATGCCCGTCAAATTAATATCTAAACATTTTTGAGAATTTTGAGTATGTTAGCATTAAGGGATAGGTTTTTATCGAACGTATGTGCAAAAATGTGACTGTTACATTGGATGTATCAAAATTAGTGGCCAAATCAAATTTCTATCAATGTCACCCCGGGCTATCAAAGTCACCCCAGTTTACGGTACCTATTTTTCTGAATAGTCATCAATACCTACAACTTTGCCGAAGACACCAATTCGATTAAAAAATTCCTTCAAAAGTTACAGATTTGCGTTCGAATATTGCGAGAATTGCTAAAATGCATTTTTTTAATACTTCATCACCGCCATTTTGGCCGCCATCTTGGATTTACACATTCTAAATAATTTTTGGAAAGTAGTACCTAGACAATCAAAATTAAGACAGCCAACGCCTTCAGCTAATCGAGTCTGGACTGTACAAACAAGACTGTGTAGACAAGTCCACAATTTTTTCACTTTTTTATTTGGGAACCTCCAATCTTTTAAACTTATTATTGTAGAATATCATTTATTGTATCATGTTATAATTTCACAACATTTCGGCAATCAACAGCTCAAATTTGAAAAATTTAACTAATAATGGAATAATGCAATCAATAAAAGTGGTTAATAACATGGTAGTATAAAAAAGAAAATATGTCTTTAGTAATGTAACAGGAATTTTATGTTCACTTTGGAGAATTCTTGAGGTCAAAACCGGCATCCAAAATTGTGAAAATCGAGCCACAAAAATAAAACTGGATCAGAACACATAAAAATCTGTAAAATTCAAATCACGTATCTTCAGGAATGCTATAAAAACTGTAATAAACGAAGGTTCGCTGTACCTCAAACTTCACCACACCTAAACTACATTTAGGCGCTATAACTAACTCAACTAACGCTTGTGTTCATCTATTCTCACCACCTTCCAGTGCCCTTACTACTGCTACCGATCATAACCGCTGGACCCGTCACGATACGCAAACCACGCAGTGACTTCACCGTTGGCACGTGCACCTGGGTCATCGATCGGCCCTGCCCGGATGACGACATCAAGTTCTACCTGTTCACCCGGTCGAACCCGGAGGACCGACAGTACGTGCACATTGCCGACACGATGGAGAAATCAAATCTCAGCTCGTCCTACTTCAACCCGTCGCTGCCGACCAAGGTGATCATTCACGGGTACAACGCGGACATGTTTTTGGCACCGTTGATCAACATGAAGGGGGAGTATCTGAGTCGAGGCAGTTACAATTTATTTTACGTGGACTGGAGTTTGCTGGGTCCGGGACCGTGCTATCCGTCGGCGGTGCACAACACTAAGCACGTGGGAACCTGTATCGCACAGTTGGTCGAGCGGATGCTTGATTCCGGGACGGACGATATCCACCTGATTGGGTTCTCGCTGGGTGCCCAGGTGACGAACTACGTGTCGGTCAAGCTGCGACCGTTCCAGCTGAGACGTATTAGCGGACTAGATCCGGCGATGCCACTGTTTATTACGGCTCCAGCTGACGACAAGCTCGATCCTTCGGACGCCAACTTTGTGGACGTTATTCACACGAACGCGCTGGTTCAGGGCAAGATCGAGCGATGTGGTCACGTGGACTTTTACATGAATGGGGGGATCATCCAACCGGGATGCTGGGGAGGAGGACAAAGTGAGCTTGTTGATGGGTAGAGTAATTTGCAGTCCGTGAGATTTCAAGAATTGTTCCGTTTCAGACCCAATGGCGTGCAGTCACCATCGAGCTCCGGACTACTTTGCGGAATCCATCCGAAGTCTGTCCGGTTTCTGGGGCTGGCAGTGCAACAGCTACATCTACTATCTGCTTGGCTTTTGTCCTCAAAATGCGTTCCAGGTGATGGCAGGTGAGGACTGCAACCCGGGCACGGAGGGAATGTTTATGATAACGACCAACTCAGATTCACCGTTCGCGATCGGACGCTGGACCGACACCAACAATGTGTACAAAAAGGATGCCGTGCTGAACAAGTTTGGCCTTCGACGAGATCCCTTCATCAGCGACATCGACCAGTGGGGCAAGCTCGAGGGAAACTTTAACAACGTGGAACAATTTCCCACGCCATACTCGCAAGATCCAAACAACGCCAACGATGACGATTGGCCGTACTTTAACCACATTGGAACAAACAAACTAACCAAAGAATACATAAGAAAGATAGTCGAGCAGGACAAGTCCCGTTACGAGGACACCACAGAGCACAGTAAACCACATCCTAATCTGAGGATCAGCAGTCCCGAGATCAATAACGATATCGATCAACGAACAGAATTGACCGATTTGAGGAGACGACTTCAGCTGAAGGAAGCCAGCGTGATGGAGCACTATTCAGTACCGGTACTGAACACTCGTTAGAACGACGCGTTGAATGAAATAAAGTGCAGTAGATTGTTTTTTGCAAACAACTTGTTTTAATCGCAGAGAAACACCCTCGCTGAGTTGGAACGTAAAACCGGCAGTGCAGAAAAGCAAATATTGTCACACCAAATTGCATAAGTGCACCAAACTGCACACTAACTGTCAACGCTGGGTATCAAAATTTATGGTTTGTGGTATTTTCGGATGACATGAAAAAAACTAAACTGGTTTGCGTGGTTTTCGCGCGCCCAGTAATTGAGTGGAATTGATTAGAATGCTCTTTGGCGCGCGCATAATGGCATTTTAATACAGGAAGGAATGCTTCAGCGGAACGACAGCTTATGTTTGCCGTATGAGCTATATGGGCGTTAATTTCCACCAAGCGACGAACCTGTTTCTAATCGTTGCTTTTTTGCGGTGCGGTTTGATAAAGAGTTTGTATTAGTTTTCGAAACCTTTGAATGAAAGCTGTCACTGAAACATGTTGAGCAACCAGATTATGATGACTTACTGGAAAAGAAGAATTCTAATTTATTTTTGCTTATCACGAGAAGGTCAAGCTTTCTAGAATACTTTATGTGAAATTGCTTTTTTTTAGATTAACCCTTTACTGTTCAAAACTAATATCACTTGATCACTAGAAGTTTAAGAATATTTCAAAAGTTTCTTTAGACTATTACAAATTTAATTCAATGCCCCTACCAAATCGAAAAAATCGAAATCGTTTTTTTTTTTCTCGCGATTTTGCATCTTTTCCAGATCTATGATCGCGATATGCCAAATATGTTAAGAACCTTAAATTTCTCTGTTTGTTTGAAAATGATAAAATATAAGTTTCCAAT
Organism: Culex pipiens pallens; assembly: GCF_016801865.2. NCBI lineage: Eukaryota > Metazoa > Arthropoda > Insecta > Diptera > Culicidae > Culex > Culex pipiens. The sequence continues at coordinate 32,540,125 of NC_068938.1, read as the reverse complement.
GTAAGATAAATACTTTGAAATCGATTGCACAAGCTTGTTATTAATTTCTGTGTTAACGGTGCACATCAACCAGAAATTTTGCACCCAGATTTTTGTTACAGACATTTTAGTATCTTCAAAACTGCGGGATCTATCGATATAATTTTTTATTCATCCCCTAAGGGTTCGTTAAAAAATAACGTCCATGAATAGGGGGAGGGGGGGTCTGGGGTTTGTGACAGCCCATGTTAAAGGTATAGAAAAAGTGCGTGACAGGGGGAGGGGGGGGGTCTGAAATCCCGAAAATCTCTGGACGTAATATTTGAACAAACCCTAAGCTACTATTTCCATAAATATTTACAACAAAATTTGTAAATTTTTATAATCACATTATTTCAGGATTGGGTCCGTAAGTTCAATTATTTTGGAATAAGAAGACAACAACTTCCTTGGTTGCTGTGTAGCAATATTTTTTGGACGAATCTGAAGGGGGAGCCAAAAACTTTTATTAAAACAAGTATTAGCCATACACAGAAAAAAACATAATTCCTAATTATGATCATGAAACACTTTTGCAGTAAAAATATAAATTTCTAATGCAATTTAGTGTAAATTTTAAACAAATTATACGTAAAAACATACGTCATACGTATCGAGTGAATATACACTTTTTTCTGTAATACTTTTAATGTAAACAAGTCCCTTTTTAACAAAAAATCTATTTAGATTCCCATATTCGCAATTCGCAATTTTCAGTGTAAGAACGGGCCTTGATCGATCTTATGCACCAGGTTCCCGACGAACACGCACTGCCCTTACACCTACATCTCACCCTTGCTCTGAGTCAGTACGAGCAACACGCTAGAACACGCTTTGAGTGTTCGTGCCAGGCATGCACACCTTCTTTTCCGGTTACGCATTTCAACTCGGCCGGGGGTGGTACATTACGTACGGTTTGATGTAAGCATAAGCGCCTAACCATTTATAGTGTGCCTATCAACTTTCATTAAAGCAAAAACTGTTATATTTCTAGTTTGAATTCAAAAACAAATTGTTATTTACTGTGTATTGTTTTCTCCTGAAATCTTTCCTAGTGTTGAGTCGTGTTTATCTGTTGCTATTTCTTTTGTCGCGGTGTTTTGTTACAATATTTTGGTCCTAAGCATTTTAGAAAAGTTTTTCAAAAGTACAATAGTAATATTTGTGTTAATCCTTTAATCATTCCATAAATTGAGTAAGGGCTCGAACCTCACTTGCTTAAGAAAAAGGTGAAGTTTCAAAACAATGGACAGTGAAGGAAATATACTATGTAAAGAATCAATAGTAAAAGAAAGATAGTAATTGTAAACTATTGTTTACAAAAGTTATGTGCCCTTTTGAAATGTTAGGCTCCAATTTATGAAGTAGACAAAGAAATTAACAATAGTTAATAAATAGCGGTAACAAACAAGCTTAGATTGTATTGAGGGCAATTTACAGGGAAGATGAGAAATTATTCAAATAGATAAATAAAGAAAAGGCACATGATAAACAAAATTGACATCGCTGCCAAATTAAGGGAAAGCAGACAGTTTGTTACAGCAGCATCAATTGGTAAAATAGAGTGGAAAAGCGTTGAGAAATAAGAGAATCAAATAAGTAAAATCGAATTCAAATGGAGAATAGTAAACAGCAGCCGTTTTAGAGACAGAAGAGAGCTGTTAACTGAAATGGAAAGAAGAGAAAACCCGTTCTGCGATGCTCAGGTACATCCACAGCAGTTGACTCAACATACTACGAATCAAAACAATACCGTCTACAATCACAAATTACTTCCCTTTCCCACATTGTCGCGCCCCTTTCTTTTAGCCGTCTCTACTCTGACCCTCGCTGGTCAAAGGTTTACGAGTCGTTTCCACAGGCCACCAGCTAGGTTACACCTTGGCATCATGATGACTAAACCAAGCCAACGTGGAGGTAAGAAAATAGGACACTTGCAAGGAACCAGAGCCATGCTGTTTTGTCCAAACAGCACTACGGATGTAGTTGGGCTCCTTCCGGGATGTTCCTCGCCTGGGTGTCAACCGACGAGTATCATCAGTATCATGCACCCTTGGCCTGCATTTAGATTCCCATATTCACATTAAAGTTACATATGCATTTTAATCACTTTTGGGCTGATGATGCAGTCTTATTATACAAGATACACTTTTTCTAGAAAACTAGAAAAAAAGAACACATTTTCAGAAAATCCTTACACCTAACCATATCTTGTTGTTAATTAAAATAAGGTGATTTTGAAGGAAAAGTGGTCATTCGTCACCACGTGGGACACGTTTTCCTTGCTGCAACATCGACAGTAAAGTTGTTTTTGATTTGAAATTTCGCACAAAATTCAAAATTTCGACGTTTTCGAAAAAAAACATGTTTATCATTCAATTTAGTCATCGCCTAGAAAAAAAATTAAAACAAATAATTTCATTCTTTTAACATATGTAATGCACAGTTGAGGGTTTAAATCAAACATCGGAAAACGAGTGCATTGGAAACTTGACAACTTGATTTTTTGCCGCCCGGTACCTTAGCTACTGGGAAAATTTCCAGAAAAAGGTAACTGATAAGCGACACATGTTCATGTTTTAATCGTTTTTCGAAACGGTTGCCTTTAAAACTGCCAACCGGTCGGCGAAATTGCCTTAGTCTACCTTCGATTATTGCCAAATTAACACTGGTTGAAAAGTTTGTTTTTTAAACATGGGAGCACTTAGTTTCGTTCTGTTATCAGTACTGGTCTATACCGGTGAGTAGTGTCCCCTTCAGCAGTGATCCCGGAGGAATCCTACTTAGTATGCGTGCGATGCTGCCAGCTTTTAAGCGTGTCTATAACTACACGGATGCCGATTTACCTTGATCGTATATGGCTCGTAACGTGTACACAAACCATCTCTCTCGTCATCGCCCACCGTAATCATCATTCGTTTGCAGAACCCAAACCCGACCACCAACAGAAGTTAGAACAAGCGCGCTTACTTGAATGACAGTCATCATTCTAACTCCCTGTTTGCCGCGGGTTCTATATCGGACCGAAAATTTGGTCAACCAATTCGTATCGACCTTCGTGGGTCGGCAAAACAGTTTTTCAGCTCGATCCGCTCAGTGAGTTTAGTGTTTTCAGCCGCGTAACGTGCGAGAATCTGTAGCATGTTCGAGTTCTTGATTCCGTTCGTTTGTCACCACGTACTGCTGAAGAACTTGTTTCAAAGTGGGGGAGCTACTGGACCTTTGGGAGTTGACGATCGCTGATCGAGTTCTGTTTATCTTCGCAGTGAAATGTGACATGGACCAGCTGCGGATGATCGATCCCAATTATGGCGTAACGTGGATGTTTCTACCGGACGATCAGGGTAATCCACACATTGTGGATCTGACGATGCCGAACGATACCAACTCGCAGGAACGGGCGGGATCGAACTGCAACAGGGACGTGACGTTTTACTTTTACCGACAGTGAGTAGGGGATGTATTGATAGCTTGGTGGTCAGTGGATTCAGTGGGTTTATTTTGCAGAGAAACAAAGAATAATCCGACGGCGTTCAAGTTTATCAACGATCCGGCGGTTCCGCTGAACGTGAGCGATTGTTTTGATCCAAGTCTGCCAACCAAGTTTGTGATCCACGGATGGCGAAACTCGATCAACAGTGCCGTTTGTCAGCAGGTCAAGAATGCGTACTTGAAGCGTCAGGATGTGAACGTCTTCGGTAGGTAGTAAGATAATTGGGATGTTCAGAACAGATTCAACGGAATACCATTTCACGCAGTTGTGGACTGGAGTCCTCTGGCTTCGGATACCTTCTACTTCCGGTCGGCGTCAGCTACGCGGGACGTAGGTCGTCACGTCGGAGGACTGATCGATCGCTTGGTGGCGGAACGTGACTTGGACCTGAACTCGGTACACATCATCGGTCACAGTTTGGGTGCTCACACTTCCGGATTCGCGGGAAGTTCCGTTCGTTCGGGGAAGGTCGCGCGCATTTCTGGACTTGATCCAGCTCTACCAGGTTTCACAGATTCCGCACCGGATTCGCGACTGGATCCAAGCGACGCGCGGTTCGTCGATGTGATTCATACCTGCGCAGGGATGTTGGGCAGTGACGCGAAACTGGGGCACGTGGACTTTTGGCCTAACGGTGGTCGTGCCAATCAACCTGGGTGTGGCGGAATGAACGACTTTACCGGGGCGTGCAGTCACGGTAGATCGTACGAGTACTACTCGGAGTCGGTGAACGCACCCGGAAACTTTATGGCCTATCCCTGTGGGAACGAGAACACGTACAAGAACAAGCAGTGTCGAACGGCACCGGTTCCGATGGGGGACGGAACACCGGTAGAATCGCGCGGGAACCACTATCTCGAGACGAATCCGGAACCACGGTTTGGACGAGGTTTGGAACGGTGATAAGTATTGAAAGAACTTCAATTTGTTGAATAAATAAATATAATTCGATCTGGGATAAACATAAAGTTCAATTATATAGTTTTTTAGGAATATGAGTAAAATCGATCAGTATTTGGCTCCAATAAAATATTTAAAAACTTTTCATGAACACACTTTAATGAAAAAAAAGAGAAATACCTGGCAAGCTCAATCGATGATATCCGTCCGTTCGATGACTTCGTTGTCACCGGTCTCCATGAGGACATCCTCTGGTCGCGGTTTAGCCTCAAACGCCACAAACCCATCCACGTCGTCCAGTTCCCTGGATGTAAACTTGGCAGCGATCGTTCCCCGTCCAGCAAACGGCGGAGTCAGCACAAACGTATTGCTGATCGTCTCGTCAACGGCAACTTCCGGGTGCTAAAACAAATTCTTCTTTAAACTAAGTTTTTCACAAGAAATACACACAATTACGAACCTTGAAAATCAGCGGCTTCTCAATGCCCGATCCCTCCACGTGAAAGATTCCCTTCCGCAGCGGAATTGGCAGTGGGTTCAGCAGTGCAATCGTCACCTCCACCGGACTCTGCGAGACCGGCGTGTCGGCGAGTTTAATTTTGATGTCCGGTTTGCGCACGCGGAAGTCATCCTGGGCGAAGAATTCGTACTCGGTGTTTTCAACCGTGGCGAAGCACGAAATGTTGAACGCGGCTTGATCGCGCAGCTTTTTGTAATACTCGTCGAAGGAGACCTCCATGCGGATGAATTCCTCGGAGGCGGGATCCAAGCTGATGGTGAAGGGATGCTTTTTGACAAACTCTCGCTGCTTGCCGGTGTACAATACTGTTTCGACGTTCAGATAGCCGTTTACTGTGTGAGGGGTTTCCGACGATCGGTTCTTGATTTGAAGGATCTGGAAGAACCATGGTGTTTTTGAAAATATTCCTGGATGTTTTATTAAAGTTACTTACCACTGAAAATGCTTCCCCGATTTTGATATCATCCCTCAGTTCAAAATTGAAATAGACTTCGTTGAAGTCCTCGTTCAGATAATATCTGCTAAAGGCACTGTTTGCCTGCTTCAGCGCCTTCAACATCGTGTCTCGTTCTTCTTGCGATTTCTCAGCAAATTTGTAGCTACTTGTGATATCTTCTCGCTCCCACTTGCCAACGGCCTTCGTACTGATAAAGTGTCCAATCCCAAAAACATCCTTCCGAATCAACTTAAGTGGATGAGCCGGACCAGTGTACCTCCAGAACACCTTATCGGCGTTGACCTCCGCAAACAAAAAGTTGTTGTCGTACGGCTTGGCGATCTCACCCAGCTTGACAGCCAAGACTGAAGCCGGCCCACAACGGAACATCCCGTCGGACATTTCCTGCGGCGTAGAATCGATCGCCTGCCAGCCTCCGTAGTCCCCGTCCGAACCAATACCCAAGTCCGGCCGCTGCATCCAGACCTCGTTCCACACGTGGTAGTTCCATATCGAGTCCGAGTTCATTTCCTCCATAATTTTACCATTTTTGTCCACGAAATAATCCACGGTGAGCGAAGCTTGCGTGTCATGCGCCGACGAGTAGTTGGTGATCACCCGCGACGGAATTCCGATCGCTCGTGCAACTAAAACAAATCCGTTATTAATTCTAACACCTTCTGTATGTTAACAAGTGCGAATACAAACTTGTCGAAACGACCCCGGCAAACACCCAGCACTGTGCAAACTTCACCGGCTTTTGCTTCTTGTAAAACTGCTGCAGAATCTCAACCGATCCGACCCACTTGGTCGGTGCGATCCCGCCGGAAAAGTCTCCACTCCAATTGCCCAGCAGTGCTCCGTCGTCATCCGGAGAGTTGACCGCAGCCGATATGGCACGACACACCCGAATCGGATCACCACGATGGGTTGCACTTACCTTGCCCACCTTCGCGATCAACAGCAGCGAACAATCCAGCACGTGTTTGTCAAACTGGCCAAACTTCCAGACCGAAGGACGCAGCCGGTTGTACGAACCTCTCCAGATCAAAGTGGTATCATTCATAACGCACTCGTCCCGAAGGGCCTTGTCTGCAAAATTCTTCATTAGATCAACACTGTAAACACCACAAGAGGATACCAACCTTCCAGATACACTTGATCGTCCTTACACCAAGGATTAAACAGCAAGTAAAACGGCTGCGGCAGCGAGTAACTCTTCCCGAACCCCTCACTCAGCAGCTTCGTGTCAAAGTCCAGTTTCCACTTGGTGACCAACGCGTTCGCCGCCGGCTTCACCAAGATCTCCAGCACATCACCGCCGATGAAATCAATCGCCGCACCCCACTCCAGCGGATCCTCGATCCGGTGCCGGTACTGCTGCAGCGCCACTCCCACCAGCGAGCCATGCCCGTGCGTTGGCCTCTCGTCCTGATCGACGGTGAAGATCAAACTCATCGCGTCGCGACTGCGATCGAACGGACGATCGCACGTAAGTCGCAACCGAAACGCTTGACCCCTTCGGACCACCAACGCTGCCGGGGCTCCGTACTGACCATCGCGGGTCATCAACTCGTACCGCTTGGTGTGGTGGGATTTTCCATTTTCCTCGATACAAAGATCCACCGATTTGATGGTGAGCACATCCGAAGACGGAGAATCTGGAAGACATTAAATACAGTGCACGTTCCATTCTGAGCGGTCAATCGTGGCATTGAGACTGCGCGATCGACAATAGTTAAATTCAAATCATACGGTTTGTTGAAGCGTGTCAAGTTGCTAAAAAGCACGTTTTCGCTAATTTGAGATTTGTTTGCAAGATAACAACAAGCCGTGTGAATCAAGTATCTTCACAAGAAGAAATTTCATCCAGCTAAAATTAGCAAACAATCGATCCGATCAATGAAAGTGATTAATAATGATCACATGATTGATTGCACGCTGTCGATAATAATCATCATCAGCGGACCGGCAGACACAACAATCGTGCACGGATGCGCTCGGCAGGAGGTAGCCAATAGGTCAGTCCGGCTTCCGATAGAGATGACCGATTCTAATCGCTAGTCACGACGGCTTGACGCCCCCAGTGGGGGGAAACCTACTCAGTAATCACTTGAGTGACTCAACCCTTGATGAAAGTGAATCTGAAGCAAACGTGTTCAAAGAGATTTCCAACAATTTCTTTTCTCTGGGTCAAATCATCCTCCAAGCTCGTTGTTAGCTCATCGGAATTCTGAATGCACCAGTCAGCAAATAAACTCTTCAAATAACACCATGTTCTTCCAAGTCTATAGACAAACACACTTGTTCAGAGAGGATGTGAAGAGTGTCAACCTCGGCGCGTAGGACAAATTGTTTAATCACACGGAAGCAGGCTGTCATGGTGTTAAAAATAAATCGTCACATAATTGGCCAGTTTGGTCAGCGAGTACGGATTCGTGAATCAGAATTCCAATTAATGGCGCCAAACGATTTAACGAGGGGATTTTTCGGTGCAACGTGCAGCTTTCAGCTCGTCAGAATGATTCTGCTCTGTGACTAAACGCAAACGAGGCCGTTGTACTCATTTTCGTTAGAATTATGCGTTGGGCACAAGTTTGAGTTCCATGTAATCTACCTCGGGTCAAGGAGTTTCATATAACTTTAAAAGCTTGCAATATTTTAGTCACACAGTTTTCATGAAGAAAAGTTTGCAATTTTAATTACATCAGGAACAGCCAACATTTATTCTAAATTTTCAACATATTTGACAGATTTTTAAAATTTTGCTAGATTTTCGCAAATGATTTTAGGTAAAAGTCTGCATCTCATTAAATTAGATAAAATGTTTTGTTCTTATAAAACATATATATCGCAGGAAAATGTATTTCCAAATGTTTTCAGTGGAAAGAACATCTTTTTTCATTTCAATGATGAATTATGATCCCCCTCGTGGACAATTTCCATACAAAACAATTATTTTTTGTATGGAGCAAGGACAATCGCTGAATCGGCGAATCGGGACTGACTACAGTCTGAATAGAGACAGCAGATATTAGAGTACTTTAAAGATTGAAATTTTGAAAACGTTGCACTATTTTGGTTGTGCTGTGTCTGTTCTTTTTGAAACCAATAAAAAATATCGAAATATTCTGCAGTAACAAAGATCAAACAGCTAAACCAATTCACCCCATTTGTCCCGATGACGGTACCGTAAAACGTGGTTACTTCGATAGCCGGGATGACTATGATAGGTTTGAGATTTTTCCGCAAAATGAAGAGTACAAATCTGGAGTTTTTTTTTGAAAAGGTCCAATAAACCAAATTTCCAGTTTTTGCTTTTTGGGTGTTTTTAAAACCGCCTTGAGTCAGGGGGTATTAAAAAACACCCAAAAAGCAAAAAAATAAAATTTGGTTTATTGGACCTTTTAAAAAAACTCCAGAAATTAAATACGTACGGAATGGTATGAAATTATTCTGACCGTGGTAGAGAAGTGTTCAAAGTATTCTTAGAAGAAGTTTTCATAAAATTTTGAAAAGTTTAAAAAGTGGGGAGGTCTGGCAACACTTGTTGGATGCGGTCGAGTCTAAAATCGCGGTCGTTTGTTTCTAGATTTTGTGCTGCTGAAAAGTGAGTTTTGGTTCAAAAGTGGTGTCAATCGACGCGGAATCTGTTCGTGAATACGGAAATAATGAAGTTTTTGAGCAAATTGTGGATTTGAAGTGTTTTCTGGCCAAAATATTTTTGGCTCCTGGAATGGCGTCGACGAAATAATTTGGCGTTTTCGGAGCATTGCAGTTGCTTGGTGCCTGCCTTCAGTGCTCGTGTGTGCGTGTGCGAGGCTCGAGATTTAGGGTGGTCCTTGGACCTTAGCTTTAAAATAGAATCTGCAAGAAATTCTGGTGCAGTGAGTTATAAAATATAAAAATATAAAATAAGGAAAATAATAGTGCGCGTTGTGTTTGGTGTATCAGAATGAGTAGTGGCTGAAAGGGCAAACCGAATTATAGAAAAGAGCCAAAAGCAGAGAGCAATCACAAGAGTACCGTGTGTGAAGTCGGCGAACACATGATTGTATTGGTTCATGTTACCTTTTCCTGTGTGCTTTGTTGTGCACGGTCGAATGTGTGCGTTCGATCGCGGATGTGCGAGTGTGCGCTTGGCAGGCGATGCCAAGTCCACCCCAGTAACGTCAAAACAAACACACAATGACACAGGCCAGATGAAGGAAATGGAGGAGAGAGTGCAAGAGAGCGCTGAGAGCGCACGATGAAGGGAAAATCTGCGACGGCTTTTTTTTTCGGCAGTGTGCCAAAGAAGAAAAGGAAGAAAACCGATGATACTCAGTGCCGTTCAGTTGTGGTCGTGCGATGGTGGTTACACGGGGGAGAGAACGAGAAAGCGTTGCTACCACAACACAACATCAGCAGTGCAGTGCATCCAGTTAATTTCATTTTCAAAGAGTTTTAATTGCCCAAACATTTTTGTTTTTGTTGTTGCTGATTCAAAAACTTCCATAGAGATATGTCAAGTAAGAGGTCAAGTTTAGTTCTAGAAGTATTATTCCAATGTGATGAGTGGGTGTACGACATGCTCTGCCTACGTAGTGTGTTGGGGGTGCTTACAAAATCAATCAATTGGTCATCTCTATGCGAAAGAGATTTGTGCTTCATATGTTAAGCAGTGAGATCTATTTTTCGAAACGGTTGTAGAGATGGAATGGAAACAGAAAAGAAATGGTAGTGATTTTACGTAAAAAGTGTGTGACATATTGCGATCAAATAGTTTGAGTGAAAACATAAGTGTTTTTGAGAATGAATGATGTTCAAAGAAGAAGAGCATGTTGATCGATAGTTGGAGTTCTGACTAAGTAAAAAATGTGGTCTGAGGGTAGGGTTTACATGCCACAATGTTGTGAATGATGGCGAAACAAGCACTTGTTGAAAGATTTTCGGGTGAGTTCGTTTCATGTCGTGTGCGCGTGTGTGTGTGTGTGCGTGGTAGAGAGAGAGAGAGAGAGAGAGAGAGAGAGAGAGAGAGAGAGAGTCCGCGTTTATAATGTTTTTTTTTTTTTTTAAATAAATCTGTATCGCCGTGGGGTTTTGTGCACTCAGTCGGTTCGCGTCGTGTCCGTCGCGTTTTATTTTCGTCGCTGTCGATTTGTTTGATTCTGAATTGACACCCGGTTCTGTGCACTCTGCCGGTTTGCGTCGCGGCCGTCGCGCTTGATTTTTTTTTGTTACGGTTCTTGATACGATGCGCGGGCGATTTTCCAGTAAACGGTTCATTTGAAATGAATAGTTGATTTCGGGAGAGCTCGTTTCATGGCGGTTTTTTTTTTAAATTTAGGGTATTTTGCAGTTAAAATTCGTTAATTTTAGAAATTTTGTCATCGACGCGTTATTGATTCAAGACCGGTTATTGATTTTGTTAATTTTGTTTTCACGATGTCGCGATATCAATAGATTTTGTTTCGTTTTGTAGTGTTTTCGTGTTATCCGCTAGAATTTTAAGTACACGTGACTAGACCTTTCCTTAGCATCGCAGCTCGTAAGGCAGGGTGATAAGTATTATTTCAACGTGATTATTCACGCCATTTCTATAGCGTCGCAGACTATCCCGATCGTACGCCATACGTATAATTTAATAATCAAGTATGTAAACCGCTCCAAATTAACTTATTTAGGTTAATATTTTACCCTTTAACTACATATCGTTTTGGTTTTATCTTTCCACAGCCGGCTGTCTAAGATAAAAACACTTCATTAAAAATTTAACAACAGTTAAACGGGAAATGTCTCATCCGCAGCATCCGATTGTTTGCCTTGAGAATAAAATATAATACCTTTCAACAAACACTATGATTTTGGGTCGCATCATCATCTTCTATGATGAATCCTGACCAAACACCCTATCCTACTAACAAGTTTTCAGGTTCCTGGCGCTCGTGGGGTGTAAGCACAGAGTAAATCAGCTGCCCTAGTAGCAACCAGCGCTAACTAACATTCCCGTCCCTTTAAAATCGAGATCTACAAACTGACATGGCGGGCGCCGTTGGTGGCCAATGACTGTTACCTATTCACAACTGATCTAGTTTTGGCAATCATGGTGTTCTATCTTTTCAGCGCATTCATACATGCTGTTGATAAGGGAAATACCACTTGATAGTCGAAGCCTATGATCAGTAGTGCTGAAAGGATATTACGGTTCTGTTCAGCAACGGAGAAGGACAACCATGGGTGGTCTCTCATGCTCATGCTCATGCTCAATTTTGAAAAGTTTAAAAAGTGAGTTAACTATAATTAAGAAAATGTTGATAAATAGCATTATTTTAATATTCTGAAAGTGTCATGATTTTCTCAATGAACATGATTTCGAATCGGAAAATGGAATGCATTTTCGGATTCTTTGGACAATTTTCCACTAGGAGAAGGTAAAATAAGTTTTTTTAAAATAATTGATATTATGTGTTTTTGAAACATGACTCAAAAAAATATACCAATTAATAGGCATTTTCAGTAGAACAAAAGTCATATAAAATGTGAACACTTTTGATTCTTGCTTCGTTTTCAGTTTAGAGTGTAATATGATTCGATGATTTTATAAACAAAACTAGTTTTAACCAATTCTAGGCAAAATTTTTACTTTTAGAAATTTTACCTGAAATTTATATGTATTTTGTTAAAAAGCTTATAAACTTAGTTAACTATTTATAAATATTGATTTTTTTTTAAAAGCTGTATCAGACACCTTAGTGATGGTACATTTGACGTAAATATAAAATTTGAACACATTAAATCTGATTTTTACAATAATAACTTTGACTATCAAAGTCACCCGGAATCCAAATGAGAATTTCCAATGCAAATATTTTTTTAAACAGTATTGAAATTTTATTTAGCTAAAATAGTGCATGGACCTTGTGTCGCCTACCCTAGTACATGTTTTAAAAATAACAACCTTGAGACAAACCTTACCAGTTGGAAAATATTTCAAAAATAAATTGAAATTCTATCAATCAATCAATAAATCTAAGTAAATCAATCACCAAACACTAACCAGACTCAAACCTGCATTAAATCATCCCCCGATCCAAAACAGACAGGAAACACGCACCCAGCTGCAAAACAAAACTCCCCAACATTCCGGTCAAGGTCGTCAGATTTAATCGCTGGCCTCTTCCCCCCATAAAGCTAAGTAGTAGACGTTTATTTCATCCAGCTGAAGCAAAAAAAAACAGAGAAAACTCCATATTCAAAAATAGCACCCACAATGCTTCATCTCGTCACCCGACCAATTCTTCAAACGCAAACCTGATCAACCACACAACTCACCACACAAAAGTCTGGGGGTGGGAAAGACGCGGCCACGTGTGTGCGGCACGAATCAAAACAATCGCCAAACACCCACGCACTGAACGCGCGCGCGCGTTTATACAACAATTTAGCTTCGCCAATCCACCTATTACTCATAATTCGAGCGTATTAGCGAAATTTTGGGGTAGAATTTCAAAAAAAAACATCAGCGACCTTGCGGTACGGTCAGCAGAATTTAAAATGTCAAAATGTGTTTACACTGCAATGAACTTTTAACGCAAAATAACACCAATTTGAAATGGGGGGAAATGTTTACAGAAAGTGTATGTATTTTGCAATGACGAACGGAAATTGAGCCGTTGATTAGTCCCACCTTGAAGATGCATTATGTCACGGAAGTAAGTATGCTTACTTAGTGCAGCGTTCTGTGCAAACTAGAGAAGGTAAAGAATATGTCTAGGATTTTGTTGGGTGTTGGGTGTACTCAAATATTTGAAGAAAAAAAAATTATAATGTTTGCCAAATCTTGAATAAACATTTCAATACAAATCTCAACACTTGTAGTATAACAAAAGACGCAAACAATTCATTTATTAAGGCTTCTAACTTTAACATTGTCATTGACAATTTCATCACAGAATAACACTGTGATTTCATGATTTGAAAAACCAATTCCATTCGCTATTTCAATTTTAACTTATTATCATTCCGTTTTCTTCCAAAAAAATTGAATTGTGGAAGGTTGATAATTTGATTGGCTGAATAATACCTCTTTTTGAGTAATTTTACCTAATAAAGGTGCACTGCCAATGTTTGATTAAATGTCCCATTTGCATTTTGGTCGTACAGTCGACTCTCTGGCTGTCGATCTTCTCAATATCAATAATTCTCCATCTATCGATGAATTCTTCAGTCCCTTCATATGCATACTTCAATTATCTTCATTCCTCGATATTTTCCCTTGCTTGAAGGATCTCTTCCTCGACAGTCCCTTGGATTCTGTTTGCTTTAAAAATCTCTTCCGGTTGTCAATAATTTCATTACCATGTTTTTTTTTTCTGTGCATAGCTGGGTATCAAGAAAAAAATATTTTCAATCGAGTCTTCATTTTGCATCGTTCTGTAAACTGATGATTCTCTTCTTCGCCGGTCCCTTGGATATTGACAACCAGAGAGTCGACTGTATTTTATTTTTATCGTTTTGTATTTTTACACGGAGAGATGCCCAGTAATTTTAACAATTAAAATTGTTGATTTTACTTTCGTAAATTTTAACAAAAACGTACTTGTAACTGCCAATTTTCAGTTAAATTAACAAAAATTCAGTATTAATTTAATAACCTGTTTGTTGAAAATGCTAAAGGCAAAAAGCTAACAGATTTCCCGAACTCGAATTAACGTGCTCGACTGTTAGCTTTGTTTTTAGGAAAATCAAAAATTTTGATGGTTGAATATAATTAACAATTGGTTAAATATTTAAAAGACGAACTTGAGTTTGCTTACATCCGTCATTTGAAGTCAGGATTCGAACGAGAGCGGTCGATTTGTTGAGCTTGTGTTGTTAATTATGAAGTGAGAGGATGTGAAAGGTGAAAATTACACTAGTTGGCTAATGTTGAAGTGGCAAATCAAAGTGTTGCAACTGGGGAGATGGAATTGGTGTGTATGTTTGTTGATGATTTCCTTGATAGTGATAAACTATGAAGAGCAAGAGGACTACCTTCGCCATGAGGACCTCTAATGCGAGTGAGTTGAACACGTTATAAGAATGTTTGATGGAAAGAGCGGGCAGTAGAAGGGAGATGCGGACCAACTCTTAACGGATCGAGCAGCCCGGGCAAATTTAACAAAATGTTGGTTAATCCAAGTAAGTATGGGTTTATTTTTGCACAATAATTTATCATTCTTATTAGAAAATTGAATCATTAAAAATCTTCGAGCTTACGACGGATAAAATATTAATGAACCATTCTTTTTTTCAGAATCATCAATTATAAAATACATAGAAATGCGTAGACATGACAACATAAAAATAGAGATGAAGTAAAATATCAAAAAATAAAAATATATGAAAAATGATAGTTACCCAAGTAGCATTTGGCAACATGATAAATTTGACTAAGTCCAGTTTTTGTTTTGTTTTGCTGTAGAAACATAAAAATGACATTTTAGCAACAATACTTTGCAATGTTGCAAACCTTTCGAATTGAAAACAACTTTGCAACAATCCATTTCGTTTTGTAATCGAAACATATTGAAAACTTATTGGTTCCATTGTTGCAACATGTGACTTAGCCCGATTTGTGTGCTAAGAGTAATATTGAAATCAAAAATCCTTAGATACAGTTCAGCCCAACCATTTGCCCTTTCATCAATTCATCCATGGCTCAGTGGTAGAGGCAAGGTGTGAAGATCTGAAGGTACCAGTCCAGAATCCCGAGAGGGGGGCACTTTAGTTTTTTTGTAAAAAAAGTTTTTTTTTTGTTTCGCGCAAATTAAACGACAACATAATGGCAACATCAAGACAACACAACAAACTACTTTACCGACATATTTAGACAAACAAATTGTTTCTGGAACTTTGTCGTAACAAAGTTGAAACAAACGGCTAAATGTTGCCAACACAAAATTTTCGTGCGCTTTTTAGGGCACCACGAGTGTTCTAACTATGTTGAGATAGCACATTTTGGGTGTTACGAAATAGTTGCATTTGAGGATCCGCAACAAAAAATGTTACTTGGGTATTATCTTGAAAGTTTTGTTGGAATACGACTGCTCAATAAACTGGTAAGTTAAACTCATAATATTTTTTTCAGGAATCGGAGTACGTTGCATAATTTGAATCAAATGCAGTGAAAGTGTGTTGCCAAAAGAAATTGTTAAATTAATGCAAGCTTGGTAAGTAGAATGATTGATATTTCTTCTTTCCTCATTATAATTACTCTTATTTACGTTTTTTTTTTTTGAGTTTATAGCTGAAATTAAGAATTTTGTATTAAATTACTA
Organism: Culex pipiens pallens; assembly: GCF_016801865.2. Taxonomy (NCBI): domain Eukaryota; kingdom Metazoa; phylum Arthropoda; class Insecta; order Diptera; family Culicidae; genus Culex; species Culex pipiens. The sequence goes on along the minus strand of NC_068938.1, from coordinate 32,524,457 downwards.
ATAAATTTCACATGTCTATTTGCAGCAAAAGGTTCACTTTGGTGAAAATTCTGTGTCCCACCACAAGAAAAATAACTAAACCTGAGACCGTCTTTCAAGCCTATCGGATGATTTTACAGTGATGGTAAGTGAATACAACACTTAATTTTATACAACATAATAAAAATGTAAGCTTAAAACTTGGTGAAAATTTTGCTCGGTTTCTATTTTTATATACTTTGTAATATACTTTTTTATTATTTAAATAAAATTTTTTAAAACATTAGTCAAACTTTACATGTTTTATAACAACAGTTAAAAAAAAGTTTTGTTGTGATGCTTTTTAACAGTAATTTAACAATTTAATGCAAAAAAAAACAAATTAGTACAAAACGTTAAATTTTTATGTAGAATAAATGCGAAAATAAAAACACTCAGCATTAATTTGTGAAGTATTATTACAAAATATACTGCAAATTCAATAAAAATATTGCTAACAACAGCTAATTATTGATAACATTTACGAATATTTTTCTGTATTCAAGTAAGACATTAGTTAATATATAGCTAGAAATTCGGCCCAGCCTATATCGTTAGATAATTGAAGAAAATATATATCAACACATACATAAATTATGTCTAATTAAGAAATGTTTTGTTATAAACCACTAATAATTTGCTGCATGCAAAAATATTTCGGTTGATGCAACGAAAAAAAAATTGTTGCAAAATAGTTGAAAAATATGTTCCAGCCAGTTTTTAACAGAATATTCCGCCATATTGAAGCTGAAAACAAGAAATTTTTAGTTAATTTTCTGATAAACTTTTTTTTTATTGGCCTAACTCACATGACTCTTTTTACTTGGAAGACGATATTCCGTCTGTGATCTGGTGATTTTTTTCGCTTCTTAACCACTTGATACTACCAGTTGTCGTTTTTCTTCGAATATCGTCTTCCAAATTTTCTGATAAAATTATTCTAGCAGTCGACTGCTAGAATTTTTTTTCGGCCATTTAACCAACAAAAATGGCAATTCCATCTATTTTTTTAGTTAATTTTAGTTACCGGTGTTCAGCAATTTCAGGTTAACAAAATCAACAATCGATTGTTGACAGTTAAGTGAGGAAGGCAAAACACGTTTTTGACTAGTTTTGGATATTGAAAAAAAAAAAATTTAAATTGCAAAAACTTGTAAAATGGATGGTAGTCGTAGATGTAGCTCATGATGGACATTATACTAATGTATTTTTAATCAAATAAAGATGTTTTAAGCTTCGGTTCAGATCAATTAAAAACGTAAAAAAAATGTAGGAAAAAATATTTCATAAAATCATTTATATTTTGGAAAATTTGGATAGAACTTCAAATGCAGTGATGTATGAAAAATTGTGTGATACTTTTCGCCTAAAAAGTTTGAAATTCAGGCTTGAAATTTGCAACTTACAATTGTTTGTCTCCAAGCAGTTTAGCAAAATTTTAAATAGTAACAAATTCCAGACAATATGACATATTTTTTACTGAAATTTTCAACCGAAACAATACGTATTAGGTAGATAATGTGATCAAAGTCTCCCACAAACTAATCACCATGTACTCAACACTTTCCACAAAGTCAAACAAAGGTGTCTTCGGATATCCCACCTTCTAACCCCTCTGTTCTGATCTTGTCCCTTTACCTCAACACATCATTAATCACATCTTTCCCAAACACTCGTGAAACCCGCTAATAAATTCCAAATCATCCCCACACGGTGCGCACTAATCGATGCCCGTCTGGTGTGGCGAATTTTCAACAAATGATGTAATCCAGAATCAATTAATCCAACGGCTTGTTGTTACTGTTGCTGTTGCTTTTGTTGCAGCAGTGTTATTTAAATTATATCGAACGGCACTAGAATAGACTATTAGGGTACGTTATCCATTAGTGGACCCCTTTCCTATAGTGGACCCTCTGAAGGGTTTTTGATGAAAAATTCAATAAAATCACAATTTCAAGCGTGTTTTTGTCTACAAATCTTTTATTTGGCATGTTCAGCATAATTTAAAACAATGTTGACTGACATTGAATTGTCCTTTTCACCAAAATAAGTGTTTTGAGTTCGACATCTGAAATCAGCCATGGCCACTAGCATTTTCACAACAAAACTGCATTTATATTTTATGATTGAATTAACCATCCAATCATTTTTTGACTGATTATTTAATTTCAGCAAGTCGAAATAATGTAAGTTTAAGGATCTTTACTAAAATAAAGCGAAGAACTGCCATTTTCGAGCAAAAATTACGGGGGTCCAATATAGGACAACGAAATCCAAACTTTTCCAAAAGTGGACCCCTGTTAATTTAATCTTCAAAAATGAAGAAAACTGTGTATTCAAGCAAAAGTTTCTCTAAAACATACAATAAATGCTTGTTGTTATCAACCTAAACGCATATTTTTTTCAATTATGAGTATAAATATAGCTGTTTTCATGTTAAAAGTACCAAAAATGCTGAAGCCGTGAAAATTTATAATTTATCAAAACTATAGTTGATTGTACTTAACTGAAGCATCATAAATGCAGTTTGAAATGATATTTTATAATAATAAATCAATAACAACACATTTTTTTTTTAAAATAAACATGCGTGATTTTATCAGGAACTGTAAACAAATCTATTATTTAGTTTCGTTCAACCATTTATGTAATTAATATGGAAAAAAATGCATCAAGATAACTTTTTTTAATTATTTTTGTGTTTATAGTGGTTTTCGAAACGTTTTCTCTGATCTTTTTCGGAAATAAATGTTTTTAAATGTCTGTTAAGTTTTTTGTTGTTTAAAGCTAAATTTGTTAACAAAACATATTTGTTTATAATGAAAAGTGAGCAAAATCCATCTTTTATTCATTATATCTAACATTAGACCTACACCATGCATCAAAACATCAAATATCGGTTAAATTTGGTATAAAAATAACAGTTTGCCTATAGTGGACCCGGGTCCACAATCGGATTATGGACCCGGGTCCACTATAGGAAAAGGGGGTCCATAACAAGGCAAAAAAACTTTTTTTTCAAATGGCTATTTTTCTGCTCAAAAACAAATAACTGATGAAACAAATAGTCAAAATTGTTCAAAAGACTTCAGATTTCATTGTTTTGTACAAAGGGTTATGAAAAAGTGCTTAAAATATTGAAAATTTGTGAAAAATGTGCATCGGCTCTACTAGGGGGTCCACTAATGGTTAAAATACCCTACATTCCGGTGGTGACCAAATCATCATGGGGCGTCGAATGCGCTTCCGCCTCCAGGATGTCGGCAGCAGCCGCTCCATATAGTCGTAGATGTAGCTCATGATGGACTTGTATCTTTCTAACACTGCAACCTAATGACACTTGAGAGGTGAGAGGGCGGACCTCCTCTGGAACGACCGACACACACGGGTTTAAACTGTTTGCCGAACCGACCCGGACGCTACGAGAACCGCGACTGCTGGCAAAGCTGATCGATGCTGATTTTCTTATAGTCAATTTCATCTTCTAAGCAGCGCGCAGCGATCGTAGGAGAGGACAGCTTCTAGCGAAAATCGGAGAGGAGGCTGCAAGTGCATCACTCTTCTAAGTCGGCGTCTCCAAAGTACGGCTCTGCCGAACGGAGTTTGACGAAGCAGCACCTCGTTGATCAAACAGCAGGTTTTCTTCGCCGGTTTGTTTATGAATGAACTCTCACGTTGTTGTTGTTGAGAGACAGAGGTTGTAGAGAGCGCGCGAAATCGGGAGAGTTCGCGCTTCCAACGATGACGATCAGTTCGCGGCAGTTGGTGGAATCCCCTAAAGCGTTGCCGGCATCACGCTGGTCATCGCGTATTCATGTGAAGAATCGTCAGGGGTTCCGCTGAGCGATGGCAGGTCTACGAGTTCAACAAAAGCATATTTCTCTCTGGTCATCAACAGCGAGATCGAGATGAATCATGGCGTCACAAACTCGTCCAAATTGTTGATGATTGACATGGTTGACGTCACAGATTTTGACGGCGAGCCTCTCCGAAAAGAGGGAGGAAGTTGGTAAGATATACGCACTTGAGACAACGATCGCCACATGGTGATGTCATCGTTGACCCACCCCGACCTTGAGTCATGAGTTAAAGAGAATATAAGCAGAAATTTCAATGGTCAATTCGAAGAATCTTGCTAGCCAATTGTCCGTGTCAAAGCCATGAAATCTCATCAATCAACGCGGATTCTAAGAAGATAAAGCAAGTCATTCGACATTTCTAAATTTGGCATTCTTAAAGCTCGTCTTGTTACACAGTAAGAAAAGGATGATAATACTTCATATTAACCTTAAAAATTTATGAATTGTGTTTCTGACTTATTGCACTTTTTCCACACAACTTTAGATAAAATTATACAAAAGTTCACTTCAGAAAATAAAAATGGTTTTGAGGGTTCAGCCTGGTACAAAGTTTATTTAACGGTGCACATCAACCAGAGCTTTTGCAGATTATTGTAACAAACATTTTAGTATCTTCAAAGCTTCGGGAACTATAGATTTAATTTTTTATTCATTCCCTAAGCTACTTTTAAAAACAGATTTACAATAAAATTTGTCAATTTTTATAATCAACTTATTTCAGGATTTCGTCCGTAAGTTCAACAATTTTAGATCAAGAAGACAACAATTTACTTCGTTGCTGCAAAGGACACAAAACTTAATTTCAACTTCAACAAATTATTATTCATATTTTAAGGTTTTATGAATTTTCAAGTCAAAGCTTGAGAAAAAATTAAAGGTGAGCTCTGTAAACAAATTTTACCAACCTTTATTATTTATTATTTTGTAGAGAAAATATGCATCCGTGATCCCCTCGTCATTTTTCGTTCAGCCCAGCCCAGTAACCGAAAAAGTACTGTATATTTATCTTTTTCCCTGATCACAACATACAACTTTGTCGAAGACAGCAAATCGATCAGAAGTTACTTTCTAAAAATAAAGATTTTCGAATATTTTTATAACATTTTATGTATGAAAAACATCCAATTTGGTGACCGAAATAAATCCTTAAGACTTAATTTAATGAATTTCGAAAAAGAGTCGGGACAACTGGTTTAATAACTATTTGGAATAAACTTTATTTCATAACACTTTAAAACATTTAAGCAAACACCAACCCATCATTCAACGAGCGACCCGCGTTCACCTCCTTGTTCAAATCCACCTCGAACGCCAGGAACCCGTCCACATCGTTCAACTCGGTCGCATTGAACTTCCCCGCAATCTGCGCCTTTCCGTCAAACTGCGGCCAAACGCGGAACTTGACCACCGTCTCCTCCCCGGCGCCAATGTAATCGCACGGAATTTCCACCGGTTGCCAAACTCCGGAACACTCGAACCGAAACTGCCCTCCGGTCAGCGGGATCGGCATCGGGTTTTGAAGTGTGGCTGTCACGTACAGTGGAGCCTTGCTGACGGGTTCGTTGTCCAGGTTGATTTTGATGTCCGGCCTTCGTACGCGATAGTCATCCTGGCGGAAGAACTCGTACGTCGTTCCTTCGATGCTGGCCGAGCAGAGGATTTTGAAGTATGCTTGGTCGAGGACTACGCTGTGGTACTCTTCGAACTCGACGTTCAGCTCTACCGAGGCGGTTGAATCGGGGTCTACTTGTAGGTTGAACGGCATCGCCTTTAGAGGTTTTCTACCGGTTCCGTTGTACAGAATGGTGTCCACGTGGACGATCCCTTCAACCGGATATCCCGTGTCTGAGGAGTTGTTCTTTATGTTCACGGTAATCGTGAAAGGTTCACCGACCTTTACGTCATTCCTCACTTCCACGTTGATATCGATGTCGCTGAATTCCTCACCCAAATGAATTCTTGCAAATGGGTTACTTGCTTGTTTGAGAGCTTTCATCATAATGATTCTTTCGTCACACGATCGCTCTTCAAACTTGTACGACCCGGTAATGTCTTCGCGTTCAAATTTGCCAATCGCTTTCGTACTAATGAATTGCCCAATTCGCGCTGGATCTTTCTTCATAAGTTTCAACGGATGTCCCGATCCTTGATAACGCCAGTAGATCTCATCTGCATTCACTTCTGCAAACACAAAATCACAATCGTACAGCACGTTAATTTCTCCACGACGCACTGCCTTGACTGGAGCCGGTCCTAACTTGTACATTCCGTCGGACAACTCCTGCGGCGTTGCATCTACGGCTTGCCAACCGTCGTACAGCTCGTCCGATCCAGATCCCAGATCCGACCGTTTCATCCACAGCTCGTTCCAGACGTGGAAATTCCATGTCATGTCCGAACTGAATTCCTTCAGATGCTTGTTATCCTCCCCGAAGTAGTAATCGATCGTCAGCGAAGCTTCTGAATCGTGCGCAGAATTAAAGTTTGATACGACTCTGCACGGAATACCGATTGCACGAGCAACTGTAGCGAGTACACCGGAGAATACCCAGCACTGGCCATACTTTACGCTGCGTTTCGTTTGATAGTACTGCTGGAGAATGTCAACCGATCCCACCCACTTTGTAGGGGCGGTTCCACCGCTAAAGTCCTTGCCCCAAAAGCCAAACAATGCTCCATTATCGTCGTTACTGTTGATGGCAGCCGAGAGGGCTCGTGCAACACGCACTGGATTACCACGATAAGTTGCCGTAACTCGTCCCACCTTGGATAGCAGCAGCAGACTACAGTCCAAGATGTCTCGCTCAAACTGCCCTAGCTTCCAGATCGTTGGATGAAAGCTTCGTTCACATCCCCGCCAAATCAAAGTAGTATCACTTAGAACGTATTCTTCACGAAGATCTTCGCCCTCCAGGTACACAGGATCACTTTCGCACCACGGATTAAACAACAAGTAGAACTGAACCGAGGTTCCATAGCTCTTGATCTGCTCCGTATCGACCAACTTGGTGTCGATAGAAAGCTGCCACCTCGATACCGACGCCAAAGCTGAGGTTGTAACGCTTACAGTTAGCACGTTATCTTCAATAGCATCCAAAGTCGCTCTCCAATCATGCTCATCTTCCACACTTTCAGAACGCGATTCCACCGGCAGATACACCACCGTGCCATGCCCGTGACTTATCTTATCCTCGTCCTTCGGATCAACGGCCAGCATCAACGAAATCACATCGCGATCTTCATCGAACGACCTGTTACAGTGCACCACCAGCTTAAACGGCTGACCACGCCTCACAACCAGCACCGAAGGACTCTCGTCAATCTCCGACCGGTTCATCAATTCGAACCTCCCCGTACGATGAGCCTCTCCATTCTCGCCAATGCAAGAGTCCACACTCAGCACTTCAAGGACCTCCTCCTCCAGATCTGCCGGACCTAAGAACAAAACCAGACACACAAACACGCATTACGAGAGATATTCTAGCACTTGCAAGAATCAACACTCACCGTTTGCCTGCGGCCACATCATCAACGGGGACAAATTTGCATTCGAAGCGCCAAACATTCTCGAATATTTGAAGTACTTAACACTCTCCTTGTTTAATCTCTGCGGGCACACAGAAAACACCGGCACCGGTCGCGTTACGGACAAACTGAGAATGCGGTATCAGACGACGACGCAAGACTTTATATTCCTTTGGGCGCTAATACTGAACTGCTGAACGAACTGCTCAAGTATATTTCTGATTTATTTTAAGTTACGCGCTTGGGGCTTAGTCATCTCGTGGATGATTTTTCCGTGCGGAGTGGTGGCGTTGTTATTCGTCAAACGTTGGGGTGCTGTGTAACTGCTACAGTTGATAATAATGATCAGGTCGTGATTTATGGCGACGGGAGCACGAAATGGTCTCGAAATTAAACACTCGGAAAATTGATCAATCAAAGGTACGAATTAAGAGCTTGTTAACAAGATAATTCTTTGCTATCCCATAAAAGATGAACATTTGATGTTTGATGAAATGGGCATAGAACTTCAAACATTTTTGATTGTTTTTTAAATTAAATATGTCTTTATTGAACTTTCTTATAATAATTACATTTTATTTACAGTGGTATGGCTAAATGCTCTTCATCTTGTATTTTTCGTTTTATTATTATCTGTTCACATTCATTTATTTACTTTAAATTGTTTTTTTTTTCATTTTTGCATTGAATCGAATACATTTGGGTAAAAAAAAATATTTTACCAAATAATCCTAACTTAAAACTAAAAAAGTAAATTCATTGAAATATTCAAAATCACTAGAACGAGTAAACTACGAACTGTATTTCAAGATAAATCCTCCAAGGGTTCTTACTTGTTCCTGGCGAGTTTTGCACCCACGCAGTGTTGTTGTCATCTCGATGAAAATGTTCAGAAGTTCTTGTGGTGAAAACAGGTCACTGCTGCCTTCATCCGTTGATGCTGGTTGGTTCTCCCTCGGTTGCTGACTAAAGCCAGGAGGTGTTGTATTCTCTGCAACTTTTGCCGCTGATTCAACGGCAATGGCTGCAGATTTGGATCCACTCGAACAGATCCCGCTGCTGGTGACGCCAAAGCAAGAAAATCCACGCCCATGAATGCTGGTGGTGTTGATCGATTTAGCTGGTGCCTCGTCGTCGCTTGCTGCCGAATTTTTACAAACTCAGCCCGTTTTAGGCAGCTTCGAATCTTGGTCGAATGGTCGCCACCGCAATTGAAGCATTTGGCTTGGATGTTCGAACATTTTGTCACGTCACGGTGCACTGTGCCAAGTTTCTCGAGATTAATCAGGTACAGTTGATCACGATACTTGATGTCCTTGTTGTGTCTCGTCATCTTGAAGACTTTGATCACGTTCAACTTCAGAGTTTTGAGCTCTTCTTTCAGCACATTCACATCCATGTCGTACAGGCCTCGGAGGACCTGTTTCATGGGGCGTTCACCTGGATCGTCATGACTGTAGTATTCAATTTTTGTGTTGTTCAGGAAATGCAGAACTTAGTTGTAATCCTTTCTGGTAGGTAGCAGAATGTAAAGCCCATCAGCACACAAGCGAATGGAAGCTCGTAAAGCACCAGATTTGATAAACCCGGTCAGCCACTTACGCACCGAATCCGATGACGATGTTTTCACAAAAATGGGTGGCAACTTTTCCCGTCGTTCAAATTCTTCTTTCTCGCTCACGTCCACAGAGAGGGTAGCGAACTGGTTTCCAGACGAATTTTGAGCGTCCTTGCTCAAACTGCCTGGCTTTACAGGTAGCGCATCGACATTCTTAAACTTCTTGAAATCAGCCGATCCTGCTGGTGAGGACCGCTTCTTTTTCTTGCCATTAGGAATTTTTTGCACTTTTTAGCACGTTTTTGGTGTGTGAGGGACGCACGTCCGACTCGCTTCTCTGCTAATCGCAGCCTCAAAACATTTTTGAACATTTTATTTTAATTATACAAAAGTGATTATTTTATGAGTTTATCTACAAATTTATTTCTAATAAGGCCGATGCAAATATTTTTCAAAGATTATTTCAGTAAAATTTTAAAGCATACGCCGGAGTCGATTTATTTTGAAACACTTTTTATAACAGTTCGACGTCGTCGTGCTATCATGTCGCACCCGCCATTTTGACGTTCCGAGAAAAACGCGTTTTAATGTTTGACCTTGAATAAACAAAAACGAAAGCAAGCAATGTAAACAATAACAAACACGTTTTGTTTGGCTCACCATTCTGTGCATTGTCCCGAAGTTTGGTTGAAGTTGGTTGCTGGAGTCCCGAGTTATAATTACAAATGTTTACGGTAGTCTAGCTTGTACGTGCGACAAACGCATCCTGACCTGAAATCCCTTTGCCCTTTGTCGCACTTACATCAATTTTCAGAGAGTGACAAGATAGCACGACAGGATTGAAACTTCTTTTATAGGTAGAGTGACAAAAATTTTCTGAGCTTTTTTGGTTTTCATTGAATATCTCAGGATTGAAATCGAATTTCGGGGATCTGTGAAGGTCAAAAGATGAGGCATTGTGAGCTGCACAAAATGGCGTTCTTAACTCAATTTGGCCCAAAATGCACGTACGACAAGTTAGCACGATGGCGACGAGTTGTTGTTGGTGTCAGAATCGGAGTTGTTAGACGATTCCAAAGTTTTGCTTTTTTAAATATTTCTGTTATATTGAAAGTTTCAACAAAAATGAAAAATCATGTTTAAAACTTAAGAGCGAGTTTTTCACCGGTGTGTAACAGGTCGTATTGCTAACGTGAAAATTTCCGAGGAATCCAAATATAAAAAATAGAGCCGAAAATGTGCCGTCTTCTTGGGCTACAGGGCAAAAGTTAACGTTGTAAAAAGTTTGTTATAGGAAAATTCGTAAATCTTTGAGAAAAAAACCGAGCATAATCTACAAATACTGCCTCTTAAATTACATTTGCAATCGAAAAGTTTTACACTAAATTCTCTACACGCCAAACTCGTCTCACGACTGAACATTTTTTGGTGCCTTCGGTATGCCCAAAGAAGCCTTTTAGGTATGGATATGATAGGTATGGATAAGGACTACACTGAAAAAAATTATACACGATAAAAAATTTTTGATTTTTAATTTTACTTTTTGTCACTGAAACATGATTTGCAAAACAACACTATATTTTTGATTTTCTGATTTATTTTATGGGACATCAAATGTCAACTTTTCAGTAATTTCCAGAATGGGCAAAAATCTTTGACCGAGTTATGATTTTTTAAAACAATACTGATTTTAAAAAAAAAATCGAAATATCGGTCGCGAAATTTTTTCGCAAATTTGCAATCAAAAAGTACTTTAGTGAAATTTTGATGAAGTGCACCGTTTTCAAGTTATAGCCATTTTCAGGTAACTTTTTTGAAAATAGTAGCTGTTATTCTTTTTTTAATTAATGCCCATGTTTGCCCACTCTTGATTTTTTTTGCATAGCTGAGAAAATTCTCTATATTTTGCTTTTTTGAACTTTGTTGGTACGACCCTTAGTTGCTGAGATATTGCTATGCAAAGGTTTAAAAATAGGAAAATTCTGGAGTTTTTATGAAAAGGTCCAATAAACCAAATTTCCAGTTTTTGCTTTTTGGGTGTTTTGAAACAACCTTGAGTCAGGGGTATTAAAAAACACCCAAAAAGCAAAAACTGAAAATTTGGTTTATTGGACCTTTTCAAAAAAAAAACTCCAGAATTGATGTTTTCTAAGTCTCACCCAAACAACTCACCATTTTCTAACGTTGATATTTCAGCAACTAATGGTCCGATTTACAATGTTAAAATATGAAACATTCGTAAAATTTTCTGATCCTTTAGATTTTTTTTTTCAATTTTTAAAAATCAAGAAGCCCTTGTCTGTGTGGATACTTTAGGGAGGATCAAGAATCAAGAATGTTACGTAAAACATGTTTTTAGAATATTTTTATTTCGAGTAGCTTTGTGGCCAACTTAAAGAGGATAAACAAATTAACAGCAGCAAATAAATTAAATCACATTATATTTATCATGTCATAAACTTAAATTTCAGTCGATTTCTTGCTTTATATGCAGCTCTGGCAAAAAATCCGCCCTAACATCGAAGCAAGGCTCCTCACTTTTACCTGACTCCGAGCCCTGCTCATCTTCACTTTCTCCGCTTGATTGCACCTGTGCCTTCCTACGCTTCGCTGCATCATCCCTCATCTTCTTCAGCCTGGCTTCTCTCGCCTCGGCAGTTTCTGCCAACAATCGACGTCGCTGGTTCTCCCGAAGTTTCTGCAACCGGGCGTTCCGTTCCTCCGGTGATTCCCCCTTGCGACGGATGTCCGCGTACATCTTCATACGCTCCAGCCGGAACTGGCGCTGCTCGGGGGTTTCATTTTGGAGATGTTTCTTCTGAGCCTGGCGCAGATTCTCCAACCGTGCGGCACGGGCCTCGTCACTTTCCCGTCGTCGTCGCTGCTTTTTGGTCATGGTTTCGCTGGAAACTTATTGTTACAGTTTAAGATTTGCTCAACTAATCAGTATCAACTGATCAGTATCACTATTTGTACACAAATTTTAAGACAGCGATTTGTATGTCGGAAACGTCAGCGCAGTTCAAGATTGTACGAAAGTGGTGAAAACTTTCTGAAACAGAAAATGTAGGGGAGATGCGTCTGCAATGAGCTGTTCTCTCCTCTTTGAATTTTTATTTGTTTTAACACAGCTTCGATCAACCATTTTAAAAAATTGAACGGTGTTTTGTCCCCGAAAAAAATATAATAGCATCAATAAAAGATTGATAAAATCTATTTTGCTAAAGATCTAGACTTGAATCTCCTTTTTTCCGCAATATGTGCTGAAAAGTTCAACTTTTCAACACTTTTCGCTTTTTTTCAAAATAAATATATCTCTGAACGGCTGAACCAATATTTATTATTTTTCAGGATGTTTTACGCAAAATATCCAAAAATATAATATCAAAAAATATAATATAATATAATAGCTTCTGACATACGATTTTATTGAAAATGTTATTGGATTTCGGTACATTAATTGATCATAAAGCGCCATGCGTCTCCAGGAGAATGTACAGGGATTGAATTTCGATAGAGAAGTCAAGGTATGATAAATTAGGGCTCCCTGAACACGCTCCAATCAACAGAATTGAATTTTAGGAAATCTCTGCAAATAAATAAAATTGTAAATTTGGATATAAAACCTATGTAATCATGTTAAACAACCATGCGTTTCCCCATATAAGCAACCATGCGTACCCCCTTATTTTTGATACCCCCATAGATAAACGTGAATTTGTTCCCAAATTTATAAATTTATTTATTGGCAGGGAATCTAATAAAAATTAATTCTGTCAATTGGAGCGTGTTTAGGGATCCCAAATCTATCGTACCTTGACGAAACTGAGGCGTTTACTGACATCAACTTTAAAAATGTTGTGTTGTGTTATTTTTTTTAAATATGTTTCAGAAATTTTCATTTTTTGGATATTTTACGTAGAACATCCTGAAAAATCATAGAAGATGTTTTCAGCTTCGAGCTTTTTGGTCCCGAGACCTTCAAACTAACAAACAAAGTATTCATTTGATCTGTAACTGTATTCAGCTAGGTTTTTGAAATGTGTTAGTATTTTGCATTAAAAGTCCAACTAACTAATCACCTTTTTTTTAAATGTGGCGAGCTAAATCTGGTTCAGCCGTTCCGGAGGTATGTTTTTGTTAAATGTAGTTTTTGCGAAAATTGTAACAACACAAGCATGCCAAAATATGACCTAAATCGGAACACTTTTGATTAGGATACGGATAAACACTCAACCCCCGGTGGTTGGTCACTTTTTCGTTTGACACTTTTATAGTTTGTTTTGTACCCCGTTGGCTGGTCAAAGTCAAACTAAAAAGTGGCGAACTGTCACTTTTTACACGGCGCTCACGCACACCACCAAAACAAACGTTTGGTAGTGTGTGTGAACTCCGTGTAAAAGGGGTGTCAAACTAAAAAGTTACCCCGTTCGTTTGACAGCAGTACGTGTCAAACCATCGGGGTGTGAGTGTATACGAATTTATATTTCATTAAAATATGTTCTGAACTTGTTTCTGACAAAATCTTAGCTAAAAACCAATACTGTTTTTTTTTTTTTTTTTTCTCACTTTTAACATAAAATAAGAGCTATGCGATCCCATTGTAATAAAATTTGGGTTGTTTATTGCCTGTTACATTTTCGAACGCAAATCACTTAAGAGCATTTTTAGGGTAATATTTGAGCTTAACAACTCAAAACAAGACAACAACAGCTGACATTTTTTTTTATTTGCCAAAAATAATCACATTACTGCAACCTCACCCGCCAACAGATTCAAACTTCCATACCCATATTGGTCCATCTCAATGCCAACGAGAATCCAACGACATTTTGCCGTACACTTCACAGCTAATTAAATCACTCCAAACTCTCAACTCACCAACTTCATCCCAGCTGCGGAGTTCCATCACTGGTTTCGCCAGCGGGTTTCCTCTTCGGAGCAACCATCTCCGGTGTTCTTTATCCATTTCGTCCGCACCAGCTTCACCGGGTTTCCACGACGATGCCCAGCAGCTTCCACAACATCCGCAAGGTTCTTCACAGTTGGCAGTAGAACAGCTGCTCAGCTTGTTTCCCATAATGTTGGGCACGATTCCAGCAGCACGAGATGATGTTGTAGTTTTAGATTAATTGTAGGTTTCGATGCAATTTAACGAGAATTACCACTAGAATAAAACACCTTCAGAGCATTCACAATCACTGTTCTCTGTAGAATATTGAGTCGTTGAAGATCACTTCTGGAGCGAGAGTTCAGGTGTGAGGTCAACTTTTGGTCCGAATTGATTGCCTGCTCAAATGAAACTGTACTACACAGCGCAGAGATCAGAGTGGTCAACGAGTCGTTGTGATCGGAGGAAACTGGACCTGACAATTTGCATCGTATTTGCACAAAACCACTTAATCAACCGACTCGATTAAAGGACCGGGATTGCACTTGTACCCTTTCGAGATAAGTTAACTTATCTTGCATTTTATAACTCTCTAGTACACTAAAATATCAAGATATAGAACGACCTTGGCGCAGAATTTAAATCGCCCATGCATGTTTTAATAGACCAACAAAGCTGATGTCATTCCAAAATTAACAAACGAATCTTTTCATGGTCAATGCCAGATGCGTCTGACCACGCGCTGCACGTGAAACAGGTTAGGCTAGTGACATCACTTTGTGAGAATGGAAACCTTTTAGAAAATAACTCAAAAATGTTGTCAATTCCTTATAGAATCTTTATCGAACGCTATGAAATAGTTTATATCGATCCTAAAACAAACCCTGATACACACCAAGTCCCGTGTACTGTAATTACTATCGTTACTAAAGCTAGCAATCACTTCACTTAGCATACAATTAACCGCAACCCCGTTGATACACTTTGAACAAGAAGTTCTTTTAATTACACGCGACTTCTACGACGACGGCGACGACAACGATGCGATAATTCCAAAACGAGACACTAACAAGATCACGACTTGGGATCACACAAACAAATGACATCGCGCGCGCACCCGTTCGTTTGATTAATACCGACCGGCGCTATTGGACGACCTGTTCCAGCTGAGCTACGCTGATGATCTGAACGGCGTGCGTTACCTACTACTTACTATCGGGCCGAACTGGTCGAGAACATCACTTTGCGAAGCGAACACAGACGTGCGTGCGTGAATATTTTCTACTTTTGAGCTCTCAAGTGGCCCCGCAGCCGCCAGACAACGCAGACACGTTTGGAGTGTGGGAGATGTTGCGCTCAACTTGGGTGGCGCTAGAATAACAAGCAGTTGGTGTTGAGCTGATCATGTTCGTTGAATTTGATTAACAAGACAGAAAAAGGGGCATAATTGCTGACCTCGCAAATTTTTTTGAGACCTCGAAGGTAATCGCAACGTGGAAAAATACGAAACAGTTATTATAATGTCACCGAGATTGAGCTAACGAACACCACGTTTTTACCATATTAAAGTGTAAATTAAGATCAAACCAAAAATAAAGTTACTGAGACATCTTCCCTGACAAGATAATCGATTGATGTACGTACATTTGATGCAAACTGAAACCATCGACAAACAGAGGAAACAAATTTCTCTTTGCTCGGAGACGGTAATTTTATCGGATTGCAGACTGGATTCCACCTGAACCAGATTCTCTCAGGGACAAGAAATGGTATATGGAAGACGGGAAGTGTTAATGCTCCACTTTTTTAAGGGGATAAGAGCAATTCTCTACAAAACCGGCCGATTTCGACCATTTTTATTTTTTGTATTTTTTGATTTGGCTCAAACTTTGTGGGGGCCTTCCCTATGACCAAAGAAGCCATTTTGCATTATTAGTTTGTCCATATAAATTTCCATACAAATTTGGCAGCTGTTCATACAAAAATGGTACGTAAATATTCGAAAATCTGTAACTTTTGAAGGAATTTTTTGATCTATTTGGTGTCTTCGGCAAAGTTGTAGGTATTGTTAAGGACTATTTAGAAAAAAATAGGTACACGGAAAAAAAAATTTCCCGATTTTTTTATTAACTTTTTTTTCACAAAAACTCAAATTCCCAAAATACGTATTTTTTGATTTTCGAGATTTTTTGATATGTTTTAGGGGACAAAAATCCGCAACTTTTGAGCTATAGAGAAACATGGTCAAAAAATCTGCCGCCGAGTTATGATTTTTTGAAAAACTGGTGATTTTTGGAAAAAATCGAAATTTCATACATAAAATTTTTTTGACCTCATTTTTTTATGCAAAATTGAATTTGCAATCGAAAATTACTTTACAGATTTTTTGATAAAGGGCCCCGTTTTCGAGATATAGCCACCGAAAGTTTGATTTCAGCGAAATATTTGCAGTTTTTCGATTTTTAAAAATAGTGACCATGAGTGACCATCTCTAAAAATATTTTTTTTGAAAAGTTCAGAAAATTTGCTATAAAATTGTCTAAGAGACATCGAAGATTGGACCTCTGGTTGTTGAGATACAGCGGCTTAAAGAAAAAGAAACACGAAAATTGAAGTTTTCTAAGTCTCACCCAAAGAGCCCACGATTTTCTAATGACGATATCTCAGCAACTTATGGTTCAATTTTCAATGTTAATACATGAAAAATTTGTGAAATTTTGCGATCTTTTCGAAAAAAATATTTTGAAAAAAATTAAATCAAGACTAACATTTTAAAATGGCCAAACATTGAATATTATGCCCATTTGAAATGTTAGTCTTGATTTAAAAATTTTCAAAATATTTTTTTCGAAGAGATCGGAAAATTTCACGAATGTTTCATGTATTAACATTGAAAATTGAACCATTAGTTGCTGAGATATCGTCATTAGAAAATCGTGGGCTGTTTGGGTGAGACTTAGAAAACTTCAATTTTCGTGTTTCTTTTTCTTTAAGCCGCTGTATCTCAACAACCAGAGGTCCAATCTTCGATGTCTCTTAGACAATTTTATAGCAAATTTTCTGAACTTTTCAAAAAAAAATATTTTTAGAGATGGTCACTCATGGTCACTATTTTTAAAAATCGAAAAACTGCAAATATTTCGCTGAAATCAAACTTTCGGTGGCTATATCTTGAAAACGGGGCCCTTTATCAAAAAATCTGTAAAGTAATTTTCGATTGCAAATTCAATTTTGCATAAAAAAATGAGGTCAAAAAAATTTTATGTATGAAATTTCGATTTTTTCCAAAAATCACCAGTTTTTCAAAAAATCATAACTCGGCGGCAGATTTTTTGACCATGTTTCTCTATAGCTCAAAAGTTGCGGATTTTTGTCCCCTAAAACATATTAAAAAATCTCGAAAATCAAAAAATACGTATTTTGGGAATTTGAGTTTTTGTGAAAAAAAAGTTAATAAAAAAATCGGGAAATTTTTTTTCCGTGTACCTATTTTTTTCTAAATAGTCCTTAACAATACCTACAACTTTGCCGAAGACACCAAATTGATCAAAAAATTCCTTCAAAAGTTACAGATTTTCGAATAATTACGTACCATTTTTGTATGAACAGCTGCCAAATTTGTATGGAAATTTATATGGACAAACTAATGATGCAAAATGGCTTCTTTGGTCATAGGGAAGGCCCCCACAAAGTTTGAGCCAAATCAAAAAATACAAATAAAATCCATTTCCAGTTTTGGTAGAGAATTGCTCATAAGGGAAAATCTATCCCCAAGTAAGTTTCACACGGAGTTGGACAGTATTTGGGAAGGTATAAGGTTTAGGATACGTCCTACACTGAAAAAAACAATTGGGTCCTAAAATGAAGCTTAGATTGCTGATATTATTGTTTACAGCGATAAAGCTTATTTTTCTGAGTACAATGACCCTTTGTACGACTACAAAGAGTTTAAAATGGATTTTTAAATCAATTTTGAAAAATTAACCTCGCGGTCCTTCTTGACAGAAAAGCTCCTACTTGACAGCTCGTTACAAGGGGACCATAGTTGATCCATCGAAAAAATGTTGTCTTGTCAAAAAAAAAATTTGCATTAAAATGAAAAATAGTGATAAGAAATGGTTTTTAATCGTGTTTTTTACCGTTGTACATAAAAATTTACATAGGGCTTTAGTACCCAATTCTCGAAATCGTGAATTAAATTCACGAATGCGAGAACCACGAAGGAATATATTCACGTTTATAGCGCAAATGCACCATACTCATGAATAAATTCCTTCGTGGTTCTCACATTCGTGAACTTAATTCACGATTACGAGGATTGATTTTTTTCTGTGTATGCAATTTTAAATTGAATCGCATTAACAGTCATCCCACATATTCGGAATGGTTTCCAGATTGTCCAATGTTCAAAAAATCATAGCGAATCGATAATTGAACTTAATGATTCGTTTTTACCTTCATTTGAAAGCTTTTCTTGCGATCTTTCGAATGTTGTATCGAACATCTGCAAATTTTAACTTTTATAAGAAGTTTTTGAAGAATTACTTTGACCCTTGAAATCCACAAATTCGGAACACTTTTTTCTTACGAATGTAAACAAACTTTGGATCTCTCCAGGAGTACATATTTATTACCAAATAATGACTTCACACACTGAAACCAGTGAAACTCAAGCTTAGTGATGTTTAATACATGGTTTGATAACTATTTTTTGTGAAAATATCAGTAAAAATCATGTGTTCCACAATTGTGGGAGGCACAATAACATCCCACAATTATGAAACAGGCCATTTGGAGGCAGTGTTTTGCTGCTCTGGACAAAATAGTCTTGGAATGAAGTTTTTGTTCAAAAAGTACTACTTTTACTAGTGAAATAGCAAGATAATGTCCAAATGAAGGTTCTAAAAATAGTAAGGTCGACAGAATAGCTACTTTTGGCATGCTACTGACAAATTATTATAAAAGTGTTCCGAATTTGTGGGTGTTCCGAATATGTGGGATGACTGTATATCAAGAAAATTGCGTGTCAAAAAATTTCAACTGCGCAAAATACACCTAAAATAGGTTCTAATCAAAAGGCTGATGATGCCATCGATTCACCGTCCAATTTTCTTCAAAAATAGTAGTCGCTGTAATTGAGCTGTAATTTTTTTGTTTCCAAGATCATTTGAAAGCTGAGGTTTTTAGAAAATTTAGCGAAAATCGCTAATCTTTGAGGCAGTGCCAAAAAAAGCGGTGGTTCGATTGTGCTGAGTCTTTCATTTTTTGATAGTATAAAAAATTCCGTCAAATAAAAAAAATGGATTTCAAATTTGTACTTGTTTGTGTACAGTACAATCATATATGTAGTTGATAACAGATGTCTTTACGTTAATTCAGCAATTATTATTGATTTTAGAAAGACTTTTTTGCAAAACAGTATAAATTACTATTTTTTCTCAATTTATTTACAATTTTCTCAGAAAATTCTAGCAAAACAATGCCAATGATGAGGGTTTGTAAACAAAGAGTGTATCCCTTTAATGCCAGATGTAAACATACTCTAGCGTGAGTAGGACACACTCTTTGTTTACAAACCCACAATGGCCCTTTTGCAGTATTTTGCTAGAATTATCCAAAAAATATACGAAAATTCTAGACTTGTTTTGATTAAGTATAAACATATGAAACACAATAGCTAATTGGACTTTTTTTAAAAAAAAACTCCAGAATTCCATACCAAAATGCTTGAAATATTTTTTATACGATTCCGGAATAGGTTTTCTTAGTATGGAGCACCCGCAGTCGAGCAGTTTTTGACAGTTGGCTCCGTAAGAAATACATTGTAGAAAAAAGCAAAAACTGCTCGAATGGAAGTGCTCCAATCTAATTAATTTAATTTGTATGTATGACGGTAAAAAACAAGCTCAAACATCATTTCTAACAGATTATTTTTTATTAGGATGCAAAATAAAATAAATTGACAAGTTATTTAATTACACTGAACCCCCGGTGATTGGTCACTTTTTCGTTTGACACTTTTTTAGTTTGTACCCCGTTGGTTGGTGACGAACTGTCACTTTTTACACGGCACTCACGCACACTATCAAAACACACGTTTGGTAATGTGTGTGAACTCCGTGTAAAAGGGGTGTCAAACTAAAAAATGACCCCGTTCGTTTGACAACAGTTGTTGTCAAACCATCGGGGTTTGAGTGTATTTGTCATGGAACAACAGGGAACACCTATGGTCCCCTTGGAACGAACTGTCATAATACTTTCTGTCATGAAAGGCCGCTATGTTTATTTTCAATATTAATCAAACTCAATTTTAAATCCTTTCTGGTCTTAAAAAGTGAGATTGTGCTGATAAAAATAACTAAGCTTTATCGAAAATATCAGCCATTTCGACGTCAACATTTCAAACAGCATCATGTACAAACCATGCGTTTGGAGAAAAACTCATTCGAAAGTTTAGCATAACTTTAAATTCCCATTTTAACATAAGAACAACAGAAGATGTTATAATGATAACAAACGATAAAAAATGATGCTTTAATCAGGGTTGATTGATATGCACGGTGTCGTGCTTGAATCATAGGAGACGGGTATCAAGTCGTCACCAAGCACGCATGTTTTTCAGTGCCTATGGTGATGCACGTCACTTTTTTCTTTTCTCGTGCTTACTTTTCTGGTAAGCACGTCACTTGACAAGCACATAACTGCACGTGTGCTTATTTCAAGCGGACTTTTTTGAAACTTCAATAAATAAGGTTTGAAAAATAATAATTTTTAACATTAAAAAGCTCTTTTATGTTTTAGATTGAGAATAAAACACATAAATTAATGGAAAATTCGACGGCAAATCAAATCGACTTTACAATCTAACAGGGAGTGTTATTTGCCGGTTCTGAGGCCTGTTGTTGGTTGCGATAATCCTGTCTTAAGTTGCCGGGTGCGCTGATTTCCGCGGATGGTTTCGTTTTTGAACTTCATGCCGGTTCCGGGTTTATGGATGACCAGCGGACTTTGCTAGTTCCAACAGGTAGGCGTCTTGGTTATTCGTCATCGCTCAGTGGCGGCCCCAGCACTTGTTTATGCGAGTAACCCTACTTTGAAGGTAAGGCCTGAGGGTGGTCGACCACTAAACTACGAGTTGTAGTCCTTTTACTGATTCATGCTACTTAGTCCGACAAATCAGTGGCAAGGTGGATGCTCTGTGACTGGCCTCTTGGTTCCAACGATGGCAAAGCGATAGCTTTTTTTATAATCTGCGATCTACAAATTTAACCGAAAACATGTTTCATGTTTTTGAAGTACTCGGGTTTTGAGGACCGTTTACTAATAAGGCCATTTTATCACACCAGTTTGAGCTTGGACCAACTCTCATCGAGTTCGTTGATTAAAAAGGATGTGGCTGTGTTTAAAACTGTAATTTAAATATAAGCACGCGAAATCATAAGCACTGCGTGCTTAACATAAGCACGCGCACTGCTCAGCAATTTGTCATGTGCAGAGCCAAATCAAAGTACACTTAGAAAATTCGTGTGTGTCTATTCATCAACCCTGCCTTTAATCGATATTTGATCATCCATATTTAATAAAATTTTATTTAAGTCATTATATTTAAGAAAAATAATACCTAGGTGGTGCTCTGGTGCACCAAATACAAAAGATCGAAAAACATGCAAAATCGCTTCGCTAGGAGACGGTGATTTTAGCGGATTGCAGACTGGATTTCGTCATGTTAAGTGATGATTGTCTAAGCCCAAGTTGCCTAGGAATTGATAACTGGGAAAAGAACCAACTCCACCTGAACCAGATTCTCAACACCATGACAGCCGTCCATTGCCGGCCGCTCCCATCTCCACCGCGCACCAGGGACAAGGAAGAGGATTTGGAAGACGGGAAGTACTTTTTTCAGAGTATTAAGAGAAAATCTCCACGGTATCCTCAAGTAAGTTTCGCTTGGAGCTGGACGGTTTTTGGGAAGGTAAAAGGTCTAGGATACGCTCTAAGCAAGCGTTGCGACCATTGGCATGGTGTGTTTAAGGGCTATAGTTTTATTCTCAAGGCAAGCAATCGTATGCTGCTGTAGAAATTCCCGTTTAATTACATTGGATTTTGATTATTACTCTCAAGGCAAACATCTAATGTTGCTGTCGAGACAATTCCCGGTTAGAAGATCGAAAAACATGCAAATCGGTCCAAACTCATAATGTTTTTCACAGGGGAGAGTGTGACTAGGGGACCATCCATAAAGTACGTGGACACTTTATTTCAAAGTTTCACACCCAAGAAAATAGTTCATTTATTAAATGTCGCTTAATCACCAAAATAATAGACAGGGAAGTGATATCCAAATGTAATCACAAACAATTACAATCTAACAACTACAATTTATTGCCAACGGTGCTGCTGCCTTCAAAGCGGGACACAAATCATGAAACATGAACTTTCGAACAAAAGTTTTTCCCCCTTCTCAACGGCTCAGTTCGATCCACGAAATACTAAACCATAATTCTTATCGTATTGTCCTCGTCATCCTCCTGGTTAATGCTGCGACCACTGGATCGACTTGATGTCGATTCCCTCCTGGACCATCTCCCAGAGCGGGGACATTTCGCGCAGCCGCGTCACGTGCTTTATACACTTATCCACGGTGTAGTCGACCTCCTCGATGGTGGTGAATCGTCCGATTCCGAAGCGGATCGAGCTGTGCGCTAGATCTTCATCGGCGCCGATCGCTCGCAGTACGTACGAGGGCTCGAGCGAGGCGGAGGTGCACGCGGATCCGCTCGATAGGGCCACGTCTTTCAAAGCCATCAGCAGCGATTCCCCCTCGACGTACGCGAACGAGAGATTGATGCAACCGGGATAGGAGTGAACGGGATCGCCGTTGCGGATCACCTGCGGGAGGGCGGCAAAGATCTTGTCCATGAGGCGTTTCGAGAGGAACTCCATCCACTTGTGGTCGTACTCCATCTCGCGGGAGGCAATTTCGCAGGCGGCTCCGAGTCCGACGGCCAGTGGAGTGGGGACGGTTCCACTGCGGATGCCACGCTCTTGGCCGCCTCCGCTCTGGATCGCTTCAACGCGGACTCGCGGTCGTCGTCGTACGTACAGGGCTCCGACACCTTTTGGGCCGTACAGTTTGTGACCGGAGATGGACATCAGATCAATGTTCATTTTGTTCACGTCGATGGGAACCTTGCCGACCGCTTGAGCTGCGTCCGTGTGGAAGAAAACCTTCTTGGATTTGCACAGTTTTCCAATATCCGCGATCGGTTGCATCACCCCTATCTCGTTGTTCACCGTCATTATCGAAACGAGGGACGTTTCCGGCGTGATGGCCTTGTCCAGCTCTTCCATGCTGATGAGTCCGTTGGTTTGCACCGGCAAATAGGTCACGCGAAAGCCTTCACCCTCGAGGGCACGGCAAGAGTCCAGCACGCACTTATGCTCCGTTTGGGTTGTAATGACGTGCTTCTTCTTAGCTCCGTAGAACCGTCCAACGCCCTTCACCGAGATGTTATTGGACTCGGTGGCACCAGATGTAAAGATAATTTCCTTCGGGTCGGCCCCAATCAGGTTGGCCACCTGAGAGCGTGCCTTTTCCATCGCTTCTTCAGATTCCCAACCGTAGGCGTGCGTCCGCGAGTGCGGATTTCCGTAATAGCACGTGAAATAAGGCATCATTGCGTCCAAAACGCGTGGATCCTACAAAAAATAGACAAATCAATGCTCAATTGCAACATTTCAAATATCACGTTCTACTGATACTGATTGTCCCGCCCGTGTGGATCAATCGGACCGCGCACTGGACTCACAATCCAGAGGTCGCAGGTTCGAATCCCACGGCGGGCGCTCTAAAATTCTTTGTGTAAATATGGGTATTCGGCGCCGTCGCTCCGTGCCATACTTTCATACACTTAGGAGCCCAGGGCGGCGAAGTCCTTGTAGATAAAAGGAAGACACTAGTGGTTGGTACTAGCAATGGTGGCCGACAGCTATAAAGTCAACTTCGTTTCTACTGATAAGCTCGCAATGTAAGCGATTAAGTGAGTGTTGAACCGACTTCACACCCCAAACCCCACCCTTCTACCCCACAAACAGCAATCGATACTGATAAATATTTACTCACCATCGAAGTTGTGGCCTGGGCGTCCAAATACAGCGGCCTGCCGTCAATTATCTCATCCTGGATGCTAAATTTCTTCTCTGTAACATCAAAAAATTCCGAATCATTTCCTGTGCGGCAATTTCGCAACATGTTACATTGTGGCCTTGGCCGGCCATTCATATAATCACAAAATTCTCCGAAACTACTCACTGCTGGCAAAGCTCCTCCGCTCGACCAACCCAGCGCGGCCACCACCCACCAGCAGCAGGGCACGGGAGTGCAGAACCTGCCGCGAAACCGTGTCCGCAAGTTTGCGCGAAACGGAGAGCATTTTCAAAGTTGGAATTTTATGGAAAATTGAAAAAAATAACTCCGCGATGAGAAAACAGTCGTGCACGGCGCGGCGACTCGGGAATGTGTGTTTTTGTTTTGCTCGTTGACAGCGAGAATGTCAAAAAAGCAACCGGCGAGGAAGCCAGTGTTGCCCAGATCATTGGGAAAGATGGAAATGAGTTTCAATTTTTATAATTTTTAGTTCAAACAAAAAAATTTCTTGAGTTTTTTTTTTGTAAAGGTTTTATAAGCTATAGTTTTTCATGTGTTTATAGGGTATTTTAACCATTAGTGGACCCCCTAGTAGAGCCGAAGCACATTTTTCACGAATTTTCAATATTTTAAGCACTTTTTCGTAACCCTTTGTACAAAACAATGAAAATTGAAGTCTTTCGAACAATTTTGACTATTTGTTTAATCAGTTATTTGTTTTTGAGCAGAAAAATAGCCAATTGAAAAAAAAGTTTTTTTTTGCCTGTTGTGGACCCCTTTTTCCTATCGAGAAATTAAAAGTGAGAGTGTGTGCAACATGGAGTTAAACTTTCTATGAAGATGCTGTGAAGGTTACCATGACTCTTTGAAAAGTTTAACTCCATGTTTCACGCACACACTCTCACTTTTAATTTCTCGATAGTGGACCCGGGTCCATAATCCGATTGTGGACCCGGGTCCACTATAGGCAAACTGTTATTTTTATACCAAATTTAACCAATATTTGATGTTTTGATGCATGGTGTAGGTCCAATGATAGATATAATGAATAAAAGATGGATTTTGCTCACTTTTCATCATAAACAAATATTTTTTGTTAACAAATTTGGCTTTAAACACAAAAACCAAACAGACATTTAAACACATTTATTTCCGAAAAAGATCAGAGAAAACGTCTCAAAAACCACTGTAAACATAAAAATAATTTTAAAAAAGTAATCTTGATGCATTTTTTTCCATACTAATTAAATAAATGGTTGACCGATACTAAACAATACAATTGTTTACAGTTGCTGATAAAACCACGCATGTTTATTGGAAAAAAAAGTTTTGTTATTGATTCATTATTATAAAATATCATTTCAAACTGCAATTATGGTGCTTCAGTTAAGTACAATTAACTATAGTTTTGATTAAATATAAATTCTTACGGCTTCAGCATTATTGGTACTTTTAACATGAAAACAGCTATATTTATACTCATAATTGAAAAAATATGCGTTTAACTTGATAACAACAAGCATTTATTGTATGTTTTAGAGAAACTTTTGCTTTAATACACCGTTTTCATCATTTTTGAAGGTTTAATTAACAGGGGTCCACTTTTGGAAAAGTTTGGATTTTCGTTGTCCTATATTGGACCCTCATATTTTTTGCTAGAAAATTGCATTTCTTCGCTTTATTTTAGTAAATATCCTTAAACTTACATTACTTCGACTTGCTGAAGTTAAATAATCAGTCAAAAAATGATTAGATGGTTAATTCAATCATAAAATATAAATGCAGTTTTGTTGTGAAAATGCTAGTGGCCATGGCTGATTTCAGATGTCCAAATCAAAACACTTATTTTGGTGAAAAGGACAATTCAATGTCAGTCAACATTGTTCTAAATGATGCTGAACATGCCAAATAAAAGATTTGTAGACAACAACACGCTTGAAATTGTGATTTTATTGAATTTTCCATTAAAAACCCTTCAGAGGGTCCACTATAGGAAAGGGGTCCACTAATGGATAACGTACCCTATGTTCTTTTCAAAAAAAACTCTAGATTTCTTGTTTGAACTAAAAATAATTAAAAATGGAAACTAATTTTCAGCTTTAACTTAATTTTATAACCGGCATATGCCACAACACTAGTTTTTCTTCAGTGAGTTTTTCTCCAGTTAGTTTTTCTTCAGTTACCTAGTATAACTCGCCTTCACACAAAGCCGTCGTTCCTGGTTTGCACCGGAAGCAGAACAAGATCGCGCCCAATTTGATGGCCTACTGAGAATTCCGAAAAAACGCATTTTTCATCGAAAAAACACCCTAAAAAGTTTTAGAGCGAGTTGTGGCGCTATAACCTCGGCAATTAGTGTCCAGGGCATTCGTGGAAATACAATGTCCCATCCCAGAGGGTCCCAGAGTATCAAACCTTCTTAGCATGGTGCTCCCAACGAATACAACCAAAATCTCGGAGCGTATGGTGGTGTGTCCCCACGCTTCTTCCTCCCCTGTCGATCCAGAATTGTGTTGTTGTTCGAACACTCAGTGCTCAAACTCAACCCAATTACGAGTCATCTCTGCGATACGGCTTTACGCAGTAGGCCTGGCCGCTTTAACGCTTGTGATGTCTCCAGGGCCGAGGGACAAAAACTTTTTTAAATATTTGCATCGGCCTAAAAAAGTTTTAAAAATTCTCCCATTTTCTGTTACTCGACTGTAAAAATTTTTGGAACATGTCATTTTATGGGAAATTTAATTTATATTTCGAATCTACATTGACCCAGAAGGGTCATTTTTCATTTAGAACAAAATTTTTCATTTTAAAGTTTCGTGTTTTTTAACTTTGCAGGGTTATTTTTTAGAGTGTAACAACGTTCTACAAAGTTGTAGAGCAGACAATTACAAAAATTTTGATATATAGACATAAGGCACGGAATTGAAACTCGTCTGAAAAATCTGTATCATTTTCTCATTCGGAACAGTGGCGCCACGTGGTGGTAGCTGCCCTGTTTATTACACTGTAAAATTATCCATGGCCAATCCAAGGAACCAGAAGGTGACAACAGAAATGTCCGTCCAAAATGGGTGCTGCAAAAAAACTTATTATTTTTAACAAATTTTCGAACAAATCAGCAACGAATTACAGGTTTGACAGTCGAACAACATTTAAAAGTTGGTTTTGCTATTTGTTTTTGCAAAACCGCATATTTTTAACGAAAGTGTCAAAAATATTCGTAATCACCTTTTGTCTCTTGGTGGCGCTTTGTGTTAGTATGTGTGTGGTCTATGTTTGCGGACGTGCACGCAGAACACAGAACAGTGAGAACTAGCGAAAATGCTTCACTTTCTTCTGATACAAGTCGCCATATTGAAATTGCTTGAAGATTCATACCCGTGCATAAGGGGTTTGCTAATGAACATCACGAGTTATCGCGATTTTACGAAAAAAAAGTTTTGAAAAAGTTGGTCGTCATCGATCATGGCCGTTCATGGTCACCCGCGACAGACACGGACGACGAAACAAAGAGAAACGCAAAAAGTAACTTTTTTTTCGTAAAATCGCGATAACTCGTAATGTTTATAAGCAAACCCCTTATGTCTATATAACAAATTTTTTGTAATTGTCTGCTCTACAACTTTGTACAACATTGTTACACTCTAAAAAATAACCCTGCAAAGTTAGAAAAAACACGAAATTTTAAAATGAAAAATTTTGTTCTAAATGAAAAAATGACCCTTCTGGGTCAATGTAGATTCGAAAAGAACATTAAATTTCCCATAAAATGACATGTTCCAAAATTTTTTTTCAGTCGAGTAACGGAAAATGGGAGAATTTTTTAAACTTTTCTAGTGTTTTTTTCGATGAAAAATACGTTTTTTTCGGAAGTACGCCATCAAATCGGGCGTCTAATTTTACATAAAAGTCCCTTTGAAACCAAATTTCTATCTCATCACCGTTTCAGGCTGCAAATTGTTGAAAAACACCTCTTTTTTCGCATGTTCAAAAATGGAAGGGGTCGTACCGCCCCTCCGTCACGAGATATCAAAAAAGGACCTCGGATTTGTGATCAGGGACAAAAGTTACCCCTTAGGACAAAGTTTCACGCAAATCGAAGAGGGGTCGGGGCAACTTTTTCCGATTTCGTGTGAGTTGGTAGAGAATTACCCTCTTAGAAATTTCAATCTGAATCCTTGCAACTCGGTAGATAACATTATTTTAAAATCATTATGCTATTTGAATTTTTAACAATCTATTTTTTTAATATGATTTAATAATTTCACAATCTTACCTGACTGAAAAGAACAGGGAACAGGGAGAAATTATAAAAAGATTCAGAAAAATTCTGACTTGAATCTTTGTAAAATTTCCTTTCGGATAATCGAATCACGAATCACTCGAATTTGATGTTAAAAGTAAGAAAATTAAAAAAAGGATAACCGAAGGTTCGGTTCAAGACCTGACTGCATTGGTACGTGTTTATTACATTTAAAATTGGTGATGGATTATTAGTTGATTAAAGAAAAATATAAAATAAAGTGTAAAAAGATCTATCAGTATAACTTAAGATTTAATAGGCTTTTAGCAGTGTTCATGTTCCGCGAATTTGGTGTTTTGAAATTATGCACTTTGAAAAATTGTGTTTTGTGCTAATTTGATTTCACTGGTCGATCAAAGAGATAATGAGTTTGGTTATGTAACATTCGGCACATTCTGACTCACTCACTTAGGTATTTTCCTTATCCGCACCAACCAAGATTTAGATTTCATTTTTTTTCTGCATCAGAAATTTTTTCAATGCAGAAAATTTTGTGCCTTTTTTTCTCTTTTTTTAATTTAGTTGATTTTTGACAGATAACCTTAAAAAAATCACGGACCGGTTCATTCTAATGGCCACCCCTAACCTGTTACACACACACAGTATCTCCCTTTCTTGACAGTTTCTCTTCCCAAAGTTCTTCATCCCATCGCCGACACAGCAAGAGTAAACACTTTTTTCCCCCTGTAAAGAATTTTCCCAACAATTTTAACACCCAAATTCCTGCAAAAGAAATCCCATCCCGTTCCCCCTTCCTAAACGCAAGTGTGCAAATGTGCTAGCCCAAACATGAATACTGTCCAGTAAGTATCCTCCGCCCCTGGGGGAGACCTTCCGGAGTACCGGCCAAAGCCACTTATTTGCTCATATTTGGTCCAAGTGTGTGGTTGTAAAAAAAAAACACTTTTCTTCCTTTTCTAGTGCAAAAATAGAAAACATTTGCAGGCTCTGCTTGTCCGGCGATGATGACAACTTGGAATCTATTTTTGGTGATAGTGGGAGCGAACTGCTGCAGATGATAATTTACGACTGCACATCGGTGAAGGTGCGTATCGGCGGATGAGTGGCCAAGTGGATGTTTAGTCGATGCCGAGATGTGGTAAAAGAAAATGTTTATGACACTTTATCGTGTTATCGAAAATTCTGTTCTGCTCAAATGCGTAATCCGAACTGTAAGTCGTGTTTCTTCTGAATCAGAGAAGAATTAATTACACTTGCAGGATGCCATATTAGATGACAAAAAAACTGATGGTGCCGGATATGCAGTTTCTTTGGAATACTCAAAATTGTAATTGAGAGATAATAAGGCTGACTAGTATTCTTAAAGACCTTGGACAATCACTTAGAATACTTTGGATGAATAATGCTAATAAATGTGAAATCAAATCAATTTGTATCAAAGTTAATGAAACATGCCAAACGTTACTAATGAACTGGTCCTAATCTCAAAAGAATAAAAATATTTGAACTAAATGAAAAATGAATCACGATATGTAAAATGCTTCTACAAAAAACATTTTTAAACAATTTTTATTGATGCATTCTGAACTAATATTTCAATGATTTTTTTTTCTAAACAGTTAATTATTTTATTTGTTATTGAGTTGAATTTTCTTAAACCCCCTTAACAATTTCAAAATAGTGAAAATGCCGAAAATACCTTTAAATTATTAAAGCTTTACATACTTTTTTCATTAAAAAATAACTGTTTAATTTTTCTCCATAAAAAAAAAATATTTAAATTCAAAGGAACGACAGAACAAAATATAAAAAATAACACGTTTTCTAAAATCAGATTTTTATCCAAAAAGTTCAGTTTCATGTGAATAAAACATCTACAAAAATCGAAATATTGTTCACAGATGCAAAATATCAATAAAATAATCAGTCAAGAATAAATTTCCACAAAAGAAATAGAAAGGAGAAATCCGAAGGGAGAAAGGCTCTCCTCTCTCGACTTCACTTCAATCAGGGTAACGTCATACGTCAATAAATGATCTGTAACTATTGTTTCTAAGAAAGAAATTAGAGAAAAAAAACACAATGTTTTTGACACAACCAACATGTTGAAAATAAGTTTGATCTTAATATTTTGTTTGATTTAGAGAGCCTAATAGAGAGGTGAAATGTTACTCTTTGAGTCTCAATCGAGTTGTCAAAACAGGGTTCCAATCAAACGACAAGATCTTGCTAGATTTAGGTAGGAATAACTTTAAAATACATTTATCAAATAACAAGATGTTTAGTAAGTTTTGTGAAACTTATATTTTCAATTATACAAATGTATATTTAAAAAAATGGAATGTTTCTATTTACAGTTTTATTTTATAATTTCTAATTGCCACAAAAAAAAACTAAATTTCTTTCTAAAGTTAATTTTACATCTTCGACTGCCAATGCAAAAAAAAGTACACACTTAGATTTCTTTATCGAATCCGGTAGTTTAAAAATTAGCAAAGTTTAGATCAGTAAACCATCTTCAGTATGTCGGCAGCATGTTGAACAATAATGAACTTTGTTACCGAATTTCCGAGGGGGATGACACTCCCGCGATGAGCTCACGATTTAGCTACGATGAACACGATTTTCTTCGATTAGCCGCGATTTGGCGCGATGAGCGCGATCTGGTGCGATGTGCGCGATTTGAATACGATGAGAGCGCGATGCAAAAAAAATCTCACGATGTGAGCTGTCAAACTGCTCGAATGGGAATGACAGCCACGGAATGTATTTTTTTTGCTGTCATCACATTCGAGCAGCAGAATACAAACAAACAAAATAAAAAACGTGGTCCGAAATTTGCCGCTTTGATTCCGGGTCCTACTTTTTGTTCGTTTCCGAGAAAGGATCTAGAAGAACCAGCTTGTGTGCGTTTCCAAGGCCATCAAGAATTGGATGGCGAAGTTGCACGAATCAGGCAACCTAGACGGTCGTATTCCGTGTCCGAGATCGCTCACAACAGTGCAATCATTCCCGTTCTTAACCCAAACATTCGCGGTGGTGGAGGACGTGGCACCTGGTCGCGCTCTCGTGGCAACCCTGCGGCCAATGGTCGCGCTAGATTTATAGATTAATAGCGCCGGGCGTCGATAGAGGCCGTGGAGAAGCATGTGTGCATGATCCGTCTCGTGCTTGACGGGTTGTGAAGCAACCGTAGCCCCCTTTTGCAGTGGCGAATTCAGCGTTGGTGTCACGCGTAGTGGGATTTGCCGACAGATGACGAGGACCACCCTGCAGAGACGAGTTCGGTTTGAGGCTCGCAACGTTGATGGCCAAAATTGCAGGAGCAACCTCTGCTATAGAAGGGAATGTTCCGCCGCCCAAAACGGCTCCACAACCTTCGCCGTAGCAGCACCCACAGCCGGTTCCAGTCGCTTCTGCGACTAAACAAAGCATCTCCTATCGCCTCTGGACTCGCAAGTAGGTAAGTTTTGTGGACTTCGGTTGATTCAGTGCGCTGATTTTGGTATATATTTTAGTCTATGATTCCAACGTCCGAACACAACGTGCAGGTCCTTCAATGGCAAGTTCAATGGACGCTTTCAAATCTGAGCCCGGGTGGGCGGGAATCGAGTCCGAAACACCTCCAACAACAACACCACTGGCAAAAGTTTTACGGTCGCGGCGAACAAGTCTACGGAAGTGGCAGCGGCCAACAATATAGTTCCCACGTCGTCCTCGTCCAACATCGCCGAACGCCATCCAGAAAATGAACAATCTAATCAGCCAACCGGTCGCACAACCATGAGCCGGCCGATGAAATCACCGGCGGCCACGAGCAGCAGTGTTTCCGGTGGACTTAACAATGAAAGCTCGGAAAGTAGTACCGAAAGTAGCAACCCGGTTGGTAGCAGGTAGAGATGGAGGCCACACCACGACTACGACCAGT
Source organism: Culex pipiens pallens (assembly GCF_016801865.2). NCBI lineage: Eukaryota > Metazoa > Arthropoda > Insecta > Diptera > Culicidae > Culex > Culex pipiens. The sequence continues at coordinate 32,492,266 of NC_068938.1, read as the reverse complement.
ATCAATAACAACAGTGGTCCGGCAGTACCGGTTGGAGCTGTAAAGGCGGCCACGGCTGGTGCAACAGCAGCACCAGCTCCGAGCACGAGAACCAGTTCTACGAGCTGGTTCGGAATAAGCTTTGCAACCAGACGGTCCTGCAGCGGATTAAGCAACTATGTATGGTGGACCCGCCCAAGCCCCCGTCAGAAAAGCAGCCGCTCAGCTACCCATCCGGACGGACCGTCGTCGCTAGTGAGGACTCATCCGTGCTCTGTCGCCGCGAGCACGGCTCCACTCGACAGCCGTAACTAACATTCTCGCTCTCTTCTGTTTGCACACTTTTCAGACGCCAAACTGGTCGACCTGTCGTGTATCTTCTGCGAGGTCATGCACGATATCCGGTCGGACCTATTGCCCACATCCGAGTTTGTCCAGGTGCACCAGCACGTGTCCAACATCATTCAGCACAAGAATGGAGCACGACCAGTACATGAAGGACGGTTCGGACGTGCATTTGCAGATGTCCAACAATGACAACTAGGAGATCATGTCGCTCCAGAGGATGACTGTTGACGTCAGGAACGTCGTCGCCGATCAACGATGACCAGGCATACGCCGAGCAGTGTGTTTTCGGAAGGAAGCGGCCGCGGCTGGCCAGCTGATGACATTCGACTTGAACCGTCTGATCTCGCTGGACTGGCTTCAGCTGCGGAGTCGTTCGAGACGCTCGATACAATCTAGAACTACGAGAGGGTTGAGTGAATTGACGAGGTAATCTGCGCGAACTTGCACAAGTGATCGACCAAGAATTGCCGCTGTCGAGCCAGTGGAAACGGATGCACTTCTGATACAACCAGAAACGCCGTTTGACCAGCTCAAAAAGACACCAGCTCGGAGCAGAAGACGCGCATTCAGTAGAAACTTGAAGAAGCAGTTAAGCGTGTAATTGTAAACGTATTCAGGCGTTGCGTTAAATTTACCAAATTTAAAATAAAATTTATTTAAGCAATTAAGAGTTTTTTACATAGATTAAACAATAAAACAAATCCAATGCTCCTTCTACCAGTACGCCGTTGCAAACCACGGAACGTTCGCTGTAAACCAACTCGACGATTTTGACAACAAATTTCTGATTCTAACGCTGCGGGTCAACACCTTCAAAGCTTTCCCTGCGACCATCTCCCTTTCTCAAAGACTACCGCGAATTCTGGCTCGAATTTGACGCTCAACTCATCTTTAACGGCTTACTCGTCACTCAGGGCAGCTTACGCCCTTGGACACTTTGTGCTAGCGCGAGAGAACACAAAAGGCAACCAGCACCACCTAGACGCACTTGTACAGCCTGCTGTTGATCCGCTCGGTGCACGCGTCGCAGCACACCTTGCTGTTCCCGACCATCAACTCGTCTTCGCACTGGTATCGCGGTACCAGCGTTTTGCCCCAATCGGCATGACTCACGGTCCGTTTACGTTGTTCCTTGGCCTTCGCTTTCTGCTGCTCGATGCTCATCTATCCATCATATTGGCCACGCCCTCGGCACTCAGACCCAACTCACACACCATATTCGATTCAACCTCTTTGCTCGGATTTTCCGGCGCATCGTCAAGCTTTTCCGGCCGCCCGACGACTGATTGCTATTCTGAGTCACGATCTTTTTCGACTGCCAATCTTCGGTCAGATCGACCTCGACGTCCGTTCCAACATGCCGTCGTCTTCCTTGTCCGATTCGACAGCGCCTTTTTCGTCACTTTCCGGAACGCCACCTGCTGCGGTGGCGGTGCAGTTGTTGTTGCGGCTGCTCAGTGGTTTTTGGGAGGCTTCGCTGGAAGCAGACGCACTGTTGCCGTAATCCGATTCAGGGCTGCCTTCCCGACGGATGGGGGGTTGCGGGTTTTCCAAGTTGATCGGGAGTGACAAATCCAGGAAGGACTCGTGCCGCACCAAAATGTGACAGCAGTCCTGGCAGGTTATGGTGGACACGAGGAGGCCACGGAACACCGGTTCGGGATCGAGCATGCGGTCGGATGCGTGTCAAAGAACTTGATATTTTTTTCCATCCTGTCCTCAACCGTTTTCGGGCGCTTTCCGTACCCAAGCGAGAGTACGATGGCCAGCTGGTAACGTATCAAATCCTCTCTGCGTACACTTTCCAGCAGGTGCTGCAGCAGCTCGTGCTAGTCGTACTGGTCCATGCCGATAAATTGGGGCCATTTGTTCGTAAGTTGCGAAAACAGTGTCCATAATGAGAAGAATCTACCGCCGGATTGCAGCTCAGACAGCGAACTTGCGTGAACAATCCCCACGGGTTCAAATCGCCGATGATTGGACTCAACTCCGTAGCCGTCCCCTTCTTGATGTTGAGCGACCCTTCAGGAAGCTGGAACTTATCATTCTGAACGGTAGATTCCCGTAGGACATCTAGTAGACACAGCGCCCGTGTCGACGATGGAAGCTGATGGTCGAACCTTCCGTTCCGTTCTGCCGCTAATGTCCAACCGAATGTCACAATAATTCGGCGCCGCGGCCGACAACGTTGCCATGCTGTTCCGGTTGGGCTGCGACCCGTAAACCAACGTCGCAAGAAGCGGCCGTCGAAGCGCTATCTCCATCGCTCCCCTGCTAATCTAAGTCCTGTCGAAACGAAAGGAAACTATTTATAAATCCGAAACATGCTGGGTCCAGGTCCTCGCAGAGGGAAAAGTTCCGTCTGAACGCCTTAACAATCCAGTTTCATGGAACTCCCGCAATCCGTCCCGAAATATCGAAGAAATCTTGTTTATTTACCTTTTCGGACTGCTCGAATCAATAAAAATAAACATTTCAACAGTGCGGCCAGTTTCATGGAAAACTGCTTGAATGAATATTGAATGGCAACTCTGACTGCATGAATGCAAATTTTCATTCGAGCACGATCTATTCACGATGAGCACGATGTGCGCGATCTGGCGCGATTTGGCGCGATGAGGCGAAAAACGACCACGATGAAGGCACGATGAGCAATGACGCAAGAATTTAACGCGATTAGGTGCGATTTGAATGAAATCGCGGAGTGTCATCCCCCTCGCGAATTTCGGTAATATTTTACCAAATTCGTTACTTTTCAGTTTTACCGAACTGTTCAGCAGTTGAAAAATCGTTAAAGTTCGGAAAAATCTTAGTGTGTATCCCTCAAAATTTCCCAAAAAATCAGGGAGCAAATACAAATGACCTCATTTCAAATTTCTAGTGATACAACATATTCAACAGATAAATTATGTATGCATTGTGTAACTTAATTTGGTACCACAAACCAGAAAAAGTGGGAATTTTTCATGAATTTTTAAATAGTTTTGAAATTTTAGACTACATGAATAACTGTTAGGTATCATGCCAAAAGGGTTATGAGAAACTTATTTTGATAATTTAGTACAATTTTGAAATTCGGTAATTTCGGAATACACCCTTCCGGCAGCAGCTGAAGATTCATGCAGTCCCACGTCGCATGTTCGGGTGTAGACCTACGGAAGACCTTGCCGCGAGGATAGGTGAGTAAGACTATACGAGCCACCTACGGCATAATTCCTCGGGCTCCCCAGGTCAACCATAAGCTACCCCAGGTTCTCCGTGCAGGACACATTGGGGGTAGAAAGCGGATAGAATAAGCAAAAGATCAAAGCAGGCCATGAGGCATACTTTAAAGTGGTTTGTATCTGCAAAGGACTTTGCATTAACAAAAGGATCAAACACAAAGAGGCGATACTAATTAGTACTTCCCTGCGACCTTGGAGGTCTCTCGGTTGGACATAGAGCCGTGGACACCAAGCTTGGTAGCAATCCTCGTCAGTCGGTGTGGTATTGATCACAGCTGAGGGCTTTTGTTAATTTGATTTGGTAAACCGCGGTGGATTTTCTTGAAATAATTCGAACTGTCAAAAATCCACCAAAGCATCTACCACATTGATCGCACAAAAATCTGTGGTAGAAAAGTATCCACCGGTAGATGCTTTGGTGGATTTTTGACAGTTCGAATTATTTCAAGAAAATCCACCGCGGTTTACCAAATCAAATTAACAAAAGCCCTCTGGTGTTTTTTGCCCCTCCATCGTCTGTTGTATCCTGCGGTTGCGTAGCAAGTCAGATGCTCGCTCATTCAGTTTGAAACGAAAAGAACAAAAGAGAACACAAGAAAAAATTAGATTCTGATAGTGAGTTTCAAATCAGCTGTAAAGTGTAATATCATATTAAACTATTATTAATTTTGCTTTCACTATCACTTTCACTATTTCTTCGGGTCGTCTAATTTTCGTCGTGTTCCCGTACTTAAAAAATTCCGCATAACTAATCACTGCTGGTTATTAGTGTCATGTCGAACATGTTACAAGCTAACACAACAGTGACACAGAAACAGAACTTCACAAGCACGGGAATTTGCACACGACCTCCCAGTGAAATAATACCGAGCTTTAACTATTTTCATACTACTATTACCTAAAATGTCCAAAGCAGCTCAGTAAAACTCACTGGGAGCGTTCCACAATTTAGCCCCATCCGGGGGGAGCTTATCCCTTTGTACCCTCGTGTTTGTTTCCTTTCAACAGTAGTCTAGGTAGTCCAACAATGTTCAGCACAAGTTTGAATTGAAAGCAATTGCTTCAACAGCTGAACGGATCAAACTATTGTTTCCCTTGCTGGAATAACTATTCTCCTGTTACTAAGGAAACAAAAGGATAAAACATCTTGATTTGATGTTCTAACAGGTACATTCAACTAGCCAGCTGCGAGACCCATCAGCCCGGCCGGGAACCAGTCCATATCTGTCGAGTATAGCATACGGTGTGGTTCACAAAATATCAAATACAATGAACACAACACTAATGCCATACATATGGACTAGCGGGATGGAAGCACGTGGACACCTCCCCCCAAAAGGGTTATGAGAAACTTATTTTGATAATTTAGTACAATTTTGAAATCTATAAATAAAAAAAATCATCAATTGAAATGGCATTAAAGGGAATAGAACATAGAAACTTTGTAGACAATGTTTTTCAAAACTTGAAAATTTTCTTTGAGTGAAACTTGAGTTTATCATGTTCTATTGCTTTCAAAACAAGATAATTATTTTACGAGGGTGTAAACGGACATTGGAAAATTTTCAAGGGCCATTGCGGGCGGAGTTGGGCACCCCTGAATCAGAAGGTCTACACGCGTAGATTTATTTACCGAATTTGATAGTTGAAAAATCGGTGAAGTTTAAATCGGTAGACCATCTGTCAAAATGATCAAATTTTTACCGAATTTCGGTTGTACTATGAACAAAAATGAACTTCATTACCGAATTTCGGTCAGTTTTTACCGAATTTGGTAATTTTCAGTTTACCAGTTGAAAATTCGGTAAACTTTCTCGAATTCGATAAAAAATCTAAGTGTGTTACACCTAACCAAAAGAAATAAACGATGAAAATTAATTTATAAAACCTCATGATACTTTATGAAAGTGAGAATAACACAAACCACCGTAGGAGGATTGAAAAATGTTTTTAAGTTATTTATTAAATTTGACAAATAATCTTGCAGGTATCTCCCCGCCACGGATATCCCAACTCCATCTGCGTGCCATGCCGGACCAAGGTAGAGGGCTTCCACCAGTTTCGACAAAATTGTATACAGAACGATGAATACCTGAGAACGACCTTCCTCGAGCCGGAAGTCGTCATCAAGACCGAGCCGGACATTGTGATATCCACCGGTGACGACGACGAAGATGACGATGGCAATAATAACAACGGCATCGCGGAAGATGAAGAATTAGAAGACGATGAGGACGATATCAACGAGGCCGATATTGAAGAATGGGACGAATCGGAATCGAACGACGTTCCGGACGTAACGATGGCAAGCGCCGAGCAGTTGCTGCTGGGAAGTGGCATCAGTATCACGGCTATTGCCCGACCCACCCTAGTTCCTATGTTCAAGTGCGAGTACTGCTCGGCGGAGTTTGCCGTACTGGAGCAGCTGGAGAAACACATTACTAGTCACACGGAAGAGAAGATTTTCAAGTGCTTTTACTGTCCAAAGACGTTTCACTTTGCCAAGAACTTGAACATGCACGTGGAGTACATCCATTCGAAGGTCAAGTATTCCCAGAAGGCAGCAACCAAGAATGCGATCTCTCCGCCAAACTTTCTAGTCCCCAACGAGAAACACAACCCAAATATGGCACTTAGTCCTAGCAACAACAACAACAATAATGTAACCACCATCGGAATCCGAGGTGGAAAACCAATGCAGCTGCATCCGGCGCTAGTGAACCGGCAGCTTTCGATTGTAGCATCACCGCCACAACCACAACCGCCACCTCCGGCCCCCGTTCGAATGGTCAGCAATCACGAGTGTCACGTGTGCCACAAATCTTTCAGCGATCTCCGCCAGCACATGCTGATCCACGACGGAAACGAAAAACCTTATAAATGCGACATCTGCGCCAAGTCTTTCTTCAACGCTTCGACCCTGAAAACCCACTACCGAATCCACAGTGATGAGAACCCGTTCCGGTGCTCAACGTGCACCAAGGTTTTCGACAACGCGAGAAGTCTGGAGTTGCACTACCGAACTCATACCGGTAAGAAGTAAAAAAATCTAACAACACATAATACCAACTGACCACTCTGTTTTCCCAGGTGAACGACCCTACTCGTGCGACGTGTGCCTCAAAAAGTTCTCCTGCTCGTCCAACCTGAAGCGACACCGGAAGTTGCACGACCGGGACTAAACAGGAACCAAAAGTAAACGCTAACCTATTCGCATTTATAACGAAATTTAACTTGATCACACAACTAGACGAATACGCGCATTTTAGAGGGTCATTTATATTAGCAGTGCCACACCAAACCGGACGCAGTTAAAATGTGTTGCTAGCTAGTGCTAATCAATCCTATTAATATCGTACTAATCTACCAACTAAAACGAAACAAGCAGTGGTAAAATTTGCTTCCAATCCTTGAGCAAAAAAAAATACCAAAACTAAAGAAGGCAAGTCCTCAAACTATCTAAGTCAATGTATTTATTTTTGTAACTTATTATCTAGTCGTTAACCGAAGAAAGCTGTAGATACACACCCTACAGGGTGAAAAACACTGTTTTTATGTATACTGTTGAGCTTATGATATCATAATAGAGCGTTAAAAAAAACTGAACTGTATAACCGTGCAATCTACCATTGATCGAGAACCAGCACACGCAATAATTAGGATAGTTCCGAAAGAAGGAAGGAAATAAAGTTATGTTAATCGAAATTTAAAATCGAACGTTGTTTGTTAGACTCTGTCCACTTCTAGAAACCGACTGATGAGCGCAAGTGCGCTACAGCTTCTTTTATACTAAGTTGCGTCTTTCAATTACGAAAATTTTGGTACCCTAACATGTATAGGTTATCGCTAAAATTTTGAAGTTAGCGCAGTTTTAGTGAAAAAAGTTGATATTTTGCCGATTTCGCCATTTTCCGGTTTTTGTGCGCGGCGCGTCGAAAAACACGGATTTTATTTTCAAAAAATCATATCTCGGAATCCTGTTAATGCACTCCTCCCATTTTTTAGTATGTTACGTAAAAATGTCCGGGGAATCCGATAAAAATATTTCCAGACATAGGCTCTTTGGTCCAGACACCGTCAAAACGGCATTTTAAAGTTTCATACGCACTTTTCATATGTTAGGCTAGATTTTTCAAACTTTTTACTATTTTTCTTTGAAAGGCCAACTTATCACCTTTCATTTGCGTATAAGACAGTTGAAATGGCGAAGAGTTATGATTTTTCAAAAAAAAGTGGTTTTTGCGAAAATCGACGAAAATGGTCATTTTTTAGACCACCCTAACACGGCATAGGTCACCCTAATGGCCAAACAAAAAATACGGGTCTAATTATTTCGGCCACGGAACCCTCCGAAAAATTTTGAACCCGATCCGAGCACTTTTATTTTTTTCCATGCTGTTTTCGTGGGGAATTGCTGAATTACTGCATCTCGAAGCCGTTGCGTCGTATCAAAAAGTGGTCAAACACAAACTTGTAGGAAATTGGACGGGTTTCTGAAAAAATACACTGAAACAAAAATACACGCGACTTCTATGAGATTTTTTTATTTTTAAGTCTAAAACTTAAATTTAAAGGTGATGTCACGATTTTTTTTCGTTCAAAATTTTTGAGGAAATAGCCTAAAATGTTACCAAAAGACTGACGAAAAATGCAGGATGGTATGTTTCTCCTAAAAAAAATACAAAAATCATTTACTAAAACAGTTTTTTTTAAAGTGGCCCGAACGTCAAAATTTTTTAAAACCAGTAGTGGCAATCGATTCTCCAGACAATTTTACATAAAAGTCTCCATATTGACTACTGTCCTATATCCAATCCTTGGGAAGATACAGCGGTTTTGAAAATAAAAATGTTGAAGGAACGGGTTTTTTGGTGGTTTTTAACAATTTCTGTATGACAGACTTGGTTTTTCAGTCTCGTAAATATTTTTACCAGAAAGCTCGTACAATTTCCCATAAGTTTGCCTGTGACAGCTTTTTGATTTGACTCGTTTTTATATTTACTTAAGCAAATTTACTATCCTACTGGTTTAAAAAAAAAATGACGTTTAGACCACTTTTCAAAAAAACTGTTTTAGTAAATGATTTTTGTATTTTTTTTAGGAAAAACATACGATCCTGCATTTTTCGTCAGTCTTTTGGTTACATTTTAGGCTATTTCCTCAAAAATTTTGAACGAAATAAAAATTGTGACATCACCTTAAAATTTAAGTTTTAGACTTAAAAATCAAAAAATCTCATAGATGTGGCGTGTATTTTTGTTTCAGTGTATTTTTTTCAGAAAGCTCGTCCAATTTCCTATACTGGTGTAATCATACTTGAACTGAAAAATCCCATACAAGTTAGAGAGCCTGGAGCTTATCAGAGAACGGACATCTCAAACCAAAAGTACCAATCGAAGCACGAGAACTGTCAAACGGAGGTACCAATCGAGCAAAATCCTTTGTCTTATGCTCGATTGGTACCTCCGTTTGACAGTTCTCGTGCTTCCATTGGTACTTTTGGTTTGAGATGGCCGTTCTCTAATAAGTTCCAGGCTATCTAATACAAGTGTGTAAAAGTGAACTGAACAGTGTGTAATGTTGATTATCAGTGTACAAGTTTGTCTTTGACCACTTTTTGATACGACGCAACGGCTTCGAGATACAGTAATTTTTAAATTACAAAATACAAAAATATTTAAATACCTTACGCCCTTCTCAAATGTTATTTTCGAGTACTATTGGCTCCATATACACAAAAATGGCTTCTATAGGCCTAGGATAACATGTCTACAATGTTTCATTGAAATTGGAGAGGGTCGGGTACAAAAGTACCAGAAAAAATCCTGATTTGAGCTGGAATTGCTCTATTTCGATTTTTTGAAAAAATAAGTATTGATTCAAAAATTCATAACTCAGTCAAAGATTTTTTGCACAACGTGGAAAATTCTGAAAAGTTGGCATTTTATGTCCCCTAAAACATATTAAAAAAAATAGTGTTTTTTTTGCAAATCAAGTTTTAGTGACAAAAAGTAAAATAAACAATGACCAAAAATTTTTTTACCTTATATCATTTTTTTTTCAGTGTAGTCTATATCCATACCTACAACTTTGCCGAAGACACCAAATCGATCAAAAAATTCCTTCAAAAGATACAGATTTTTGAATTTTCATACATCGTTTTTGTATGGGCAGCTGCCAAATTTGTATGGACATTTATATGGACAAACTAATGATGCAAAATGGCTTCTTTGGGCATACCGAAGGCACCAAAAAAGTTTCAGTCGCATTAAAAAATACAAAAATTGAAATTCCAAAAAAAAGACCGATTTCGTAGAGGATTGCTCTATAATTTTTTTTTTAATTCAATTGTGTTTTTATTAGAATTTAACAGTTCTGCTCCAGGATGTTACATTTGCAATTCAGAGATTTGGAGAACCTTTCAACTGAGATCAATTCATAAGCCTTTGCAGGGAGGATACATATTTCTAAGTTTAGATTTTGCTAACTGGGTGTTCTTTTAGGGAAAATAAATTTTGAGAAAAAACCCTAGATCTATGTTTGGCTTAAAAACTAATATCACAGTTGTTGACGGAGGAGTGCTTCGATGAGCGGATTCGTTGACATCCCACATGAAGTCCTGAAGGTTCTCGTTGCCTTTTCGATGCTTGCGTCGATGGTGTCGACGCCGGCCAGCTTGTGTAGATCGTCGGTCGGGTACCACGGGTCCAGGTTGTGCACCATCTTGAGCAGCTTGTTCTGCTTCACCTGGAGTCGCTTTCGGTGCGATTTGGCGCAGTTGCCCCAGACCGCAGCAGCGTAGGTCAGCATTGGACGGATGATGCACTTTATCACTAGCGACTTGTTCTTGATGCTCAGCTTCGACCGCCGATTCAGCAGGGAGTAGAGCGCTTTGGTGGACCGATCCACCTTCCCGATGATGTAGTTCACGTGCTTGTCGTACTTTAGCTTCTTGTCATGCACCACACCCAGGTACCTGACCTCGTCGTCCCACATCGCAGGCTGGCCATTGACGCTGATCGATCTGCGGGGAAGGTGCCGAGCAGCACGCCTCCTGGTGAAGAAGATGGACTGGGTTTTCCCAGCGTTCAGCTTGATGCGCCACTTCCGCTGAAACTCCTCGAGGTTGTTCTGTGCCGCTTGTAGGTGGGTGACGACGATCTTCGGGTCCTTATCCGATGCCAAGTATGCAGTGTCATCCGCAAAGAATGCGTACGACACTCCATCGATCATCGGCACGTCGGAGGTAAGGATGTTGTAGAGAGTCGGGCTCAGCACTGATCCTTGGGGCACGCCGAAGGGGATGTTGTGGACGGAAGAACGCTCGCCATTCACCGTCACCGTAAACGACCGCTTTGTCAGGAACGACTCGACGATCTTGACCAGGAACGGCTGGAGGTTCGAGCGGAAGAGCTTGTAGACCACGGCGTCCTGCCACACGGAGTCGTAGGCCTTTTCGACGTCGAGAAGGATCATGCCGGTCGACTTCCCCGCCAGGAAACCGCGCTTCACCATCTCCGAGATACGGGCGAGTTGGTGCACCGTTGAGTGCCCCGGCTTGAAGCCGAACTGCTCGTGTGGGATGAGTTGCTCCGTCTCTAGGTGACGGTTTATCCGGGCGAGGATCACCCGTTCCAGGAGTTTGCTTAGGCTGCTCAAAAGGCTGATCGGGCGGTAGTTACCTGGATTGGTTATGTCCTTGTTCGCCTTTGGGATGGCGATCACGTTCGCGTGTTTCCAGCCGGCCGGAAAGTAGCCCAAGGCCAGGCAAGCGTTGAAGATTTTGGTCAGGACGACCAACCCTTTTCTTGGCAGCTGCTTGAGGCACGTATTCCGGATTCCATCTTGCCCCGGAGACTTTCGGTTTTTGAGCTTGCTGATGATCGCCTTGACCTCTTTCGGCTTGACAAGGGCGGCCGGAGGCACGGGAGGAGTTGTCGCTCGGATGTGGCCAAGCGCGTTCTCCACAGCGACCGATGTTTCGGGATCACCTGGTTGCTCGTTGTTGTGGGCAGCGGCGAATGCACTCGCGAGCGCTTCGGCTTTCGCTGAAGGGCTCGCTACGAGGTCTCCGTTGACGTTCAGCGGGGGGCTGTACTTGACCGTGTTCCGGAGGTTGCGGGTAAGCTTCCAGAACTTGTTGCTGCCGTTGTTCAGCGTCCTTAGCAAGGAGCCGAAGTTTTTGTAGCGGTGTTCGGCGCTTTTGGTGCTGATGACGTTGTTCAGGTGGGTCACCACCGCTCCGATGAGCGGGTCCCGTCTTCGGATGAACTGTCTACGCCGCACGTTCCTCAGCCGGATTAGCAGCTTCAGCTCGTCGGGAATGTCCTTCTTCTGAGGTAGGATCCTACGCGAAGGGACAGCGGCTTCCTCAGCTGCTTTGAGGATGGCGGTGAACTTGTCGATGGCGTCGTCGATTTTCTCCGAGCGATCCAGATCGTTGATCCAGCTTGCGTTAAGGTCGACCTCCCGCTCGATCGAGCGAGCAAATGTGCTCCAATTCGCTCTGTCGAAGCATCGGACGAGTCTTCCAGCCGGGGCGACTGGAACGTCAGCGTCGATCGTAAAGGTGACCGGCAGATGGTCCGACGACAGTTCGACGTGCGTTATCGGCTTCGACATCTGCACCAGGTTGTTAGAGATGACCAGGTCCAACGTGGAAGGCCTCCCTCGTCCAGCGGGGCAGCGGGTGGGACTATCCGGAGCGTGTATGTAGATGTCCTTGGACTCGTACTCTTGGTGCAGTATTTGTCCTGCCGCTCTATAATTTTATTTCCAAAAAAATCGCTGGAATTTTGATTTGTATGGAAAATTTCAATCTTGAGTTTTTTTTTGAAAATGTCCTTTAAATATATGAAACACAATAGCTTATAGGACTCAAAAAAAAAAACACTGGCTATGCACATGTTTTGCCCATAAAATTTACAAGAATAGTCCGTTTTAAACAATTGGCATCGTTAGGGTTTGATTAGATCAAAATAGAAAATATCTTAAGTTTAATTACAGAGATTGGAGCAGCAAAAGTGTTATAAGTGTGTAAATTTTGAAATTAAAATATGTATTTTAATATTTAATTTGATTTTAAAAAAAAAGTATTTTTTTAGCTAAAGATGGAAAATGATTTTAAGAACCATACAAAATAAGTGAAAAGTTTAAATAAGTGTAAACCATACGAAAATTATAGGCTGGTTGAGACCGTTGAGACGGTCTGAAGGGTTGATATTTAAATGGACTTGTCATCGAAAATGAACTCATCGAAATTTCTGATAGACGAAATGTATATTCAAACCTTCCTGAATCGATTCGACTGACAACGCCGTAACCTCCCGAATATTCAATTTCCCAAATCATTCACGCAAAAGCCACTCACCTTCACTCGGGATCCTCCCTCTCTAGTGCGCCGTCATCACCGCCCGTCCCACGGTTTTGGGCATCTTCTTGTTGGTCGAATCTTCCAGCTCCTTCGGCTTGTAGTAGTGCGGAGCCGCCTCCAGCAGCCACTTGCTCTCAATTTCGATCACCGACCGCATGTACTCCTTGGTCGTGAAGACCAGCTCGTGGTACAGCACCCAACGGGGAAGTTCCTCAAAGAGGGCGGAGTTCGGGTGGATTATGACGGACTGGTTGTGCTTGGCGGTTTTGTAGTTACCACCTTTGGAGAGTCGCGCGATGTGGTAAAAGTAGCCGGCCGTGATGGCCTTCCGGATGTTGATCGTTTCCGGCAGGCCGGACACCATTTCGATTTCGACTCGCTGCATCAGACCGACGAGCTGTTCGCGCACATCGCGGGCACGCTTCATCGACCGGAACTGGATGTAGTTCTCGTAGCACCACTGCGTACTGTGATCCGCTTCGACCCACTGGTTGTAGACCTGCATCAAGCTGAGGTGATCCCCGTTCGGGTGGTTGAAGTTCTTCCTAGCGGTGTCGGCGTGAATGATTTTGTCCTTTGGCCGGTAGAAGATCGCTCCGTTCACCGAAAGCATCGCTCCGATGGAGACGATCTCCTCGGAACATTTGTACTTTTCACTGGCGAGCAACATTTTTGCCATCATCGGATCCACGGGAAATTCAGCCATCCGTCGACCCAACTTGGTCAGTTCTCCGTGGTGATTTAACGCACCCAGTGCATACAGTTGTTCAAGCGCCAGCACCAACGTCTCGTGCGGCGGCGGATCCAAAAAGTCAAAATGCAACAAATCGTTGATTCCGAGCGCCTTCAACATCAGCACGGCGTTGCCCAGGTTTATTCGCTGAATCTCCGGCACCGTGTTATCCTCCAGCTCGTGCTTGTAAGCCCACGCCGTATACAGCCGGAAGCACTTGCCCGGCGCAACACGACCCGCCCGACCGGCGCGCTGGTTTGCCGAAGCCTTCGAGATCGGAACCACCATCAGCGTTTCCATGCCGGTGCGCGAGTTGAAGTTGTTCTGTTTCGCGAAGCCCGGATCAATCACGTAGATGATGTTGTCGATGGTCAGCGAAGTTTCCGCAATGTTGGTGGCCAACACGACCTTGCGGGCGTTCGGCGGAGTCGGTTCGAAGATTTTGGCCTGCATGTCCGACGGCAGGTTGGCGTAGATGGGCAAGATGATGAGCTCTTTGAGCTTGGATCCGAGCCGCTTGACGCGGTCCTGCAGCATCTCCTGACAGGCTTCGATCTCTTCCTGACCTAAAAATGGTGAAAAAAAGAAATTTAGGATTTTATTTGAGAATATTTTTTGAAATGCTTACCAGTGAGGAAAACCAGAACATCTCCAAGCGGCTGCGTTGCATGAATCTGCAGGACCGAAACCACACAAGCATCGATGTAATCCGCTTCCGGTGCCTTGGTGTAGTAAATGTCGACCTGGAAAGAAAACAATTTTAATTATTTTCATCAAAATGAACATCATTCGATCTTACCGGAAACCGCCTTCCAGGAATCCTAAAAATCGGCGCGTCATCGAAAAACGCCGAAAACTTGTCCGCGTCCAGCGTGGCGCTCGAAATCAGCAACTTCAAATCCAACCGAAACCGGGCAATATCCTTCACCAGTCCGAACAGAATATCCGTGTGCAGTGTCCGCTCGTGGGCCTCATCGATGATCATCACACTGTACGAACCCAAGTCCGGCTCCGACAGAAACTCCCGATGCAACGTTCCGTCCGTCATGTACTTGATGACCGTTCGCTCCGAGGTGCAATCCTCGAAACGAATGCTGTAGCCCACCTCGTTGCCCAGCTTAACGGACATTTCCTGCGCCACGCGAGCCGCCACGGACATGGCCGCGACTCGACGAGGCTGGGTGCAACCGATCTTTTTGCCGTCGTTGGTGAATCCTGCCTCGTACAGATACTGTGGGATCTGGGTAGTTTTGCCCGAACCCGTTTCACCCTCAATGATCAGCACCTGATGTTCCTTGATGGCCGCAATGAGGTCCTCTTTGAAAGGATAAACCGGAAGTGACTTTTTCGTTTCCTCAATGTCCATCTTCATCTTCTGAGCCTCCGTGACCGGTGCCTTTTTGTCCTTCTCCTTGCTGCCGTCCATCCGGAACGCTTGCACGAAATCGATCGTATCGTCCAGCAGCAGTTCGTACTCATCCTGCTTGGCCCGGGCATCCTTCGATCCGAACTTGTACGACGCGGACGCAAGCTGTTCCGCTTCCCATTTCTTCTGCTCCGAGTTGGGCATCTTTTCCCGCTCATCCACCTCAACGTACTCCTCCTTGTCGCCCTTCTTAATGTCCTTGGGCATGTGATACCGCTGGATTCGCTCCAGCTCTCGTGCCTTCTCATGTTCCTTCGCAATCCGAAGCAGGTTCTTCTTGTGCTCGCGGTCTTCCCGCTCGCGCTGCGTGATCGCCGAATCGTCAAACAAATACTCATCGTCCTGGATGTCCGCCTCCAGCTCAGCCACCTTGTCGTCCTTTCGCTTCTCCAGGTACTGCCGGCGAGATTGCTTCCTCAGCTGGGGCAGCAACTTGTCCCGATCGTCGGCTTCCAGCTTCAGCCGTTTGGCCGCCTCCTCGTAGGCCTTCCGGCCCTGCGATTCCACAACATTCCGGGTGCGACCTTCGTCCTTCTTCTTCAACCGCTGGGCAAACTCGTCGCGCTCTTTGATGTCCCGGCGGCGCTCCTCCTCCTCACTGTCCGGACTGCTGTCCTCCGACGAAGAACTTTCCTGCTTCCGGCGACTCATGTTTGAGCTGTTCTTTAACCTTCTTCGTTATTTCACAGTTGGCTTTTTAGAAAAAAAAAAAACGGATTTTTAGTCAAACTATCACAAACCATCAACTAGATAAAAACGTTTTGTTTTCATTAAATTGTACACTCTAAAATTAATTTGTTTAATCATTTTGAAACGCATATGAATTAAAACGAACGAAGCGCGCAACACTGCTGTCATCTGGAGTTCGTGCACTGAAAAAAAAAACTTGATTCAGAATTTGTCAACGTACTCATCAGAAAAGTAGTCTTTATCGTCAGATTCATTTTTATTAATTTCTCAATCATAAATAAATAAATAAGATGACGATGTGTTTGATCAAGCGTACACCTGTGAACAGGACCAAGCCGCCGGCGGGTATGAGAATTATTCATTCATTCATTCATTCATTTCATTCTCAATCATAAATAAATAAATTTAGCAATCTAAGCTGATTTTCAGGACCCAGTTCAAAACCCAGTTGAAAATTTGATAAAATAGGTATATCAGATTTTAGCAAGCAGATTTAAATAAGGTCAGGGCGAAGGTCAGGGTCCTAAAGCGCTAGTAAAGTTTCAATTACAACGATAAAAAAAAACACGATTAAACCCTATTTCTGATCACTTTTCTTTAATTTTTATGCAAAAAGGTGCAGGTGGTTATGTTACACATGACCAGTATGACAAAGAACTTTGCAAGATGATTGTTGAAATTTTCGATAAGAATGTCCGGTCCAAATTTCCCCATGATTCCCTTATAATTACATAAGACAACTCTTTTGTGAATAGTTTTAAGACATAATATCAACGTCCTATCGAACTAAGGGGACGGAAATTGCAAATGGAGCTACAATAGAAATCAAGGTGAAATCAATCGACTTTCCCTGACCACTCGAAAGTTATCAAGATGCGGAAATGTTTTTGCAAGGCTGTTGCAAGCAATTGGCGGCAGCAAAGTAAATTTCAACAGCAAACATTAAAACTGCCCTTTCAAGGCCTCTAATTGAATTTGAAATAGTTATTCTATATTTCCAGAAACAGAATTTCGCCGCGGCACAATAAAAAGGCAATCGCAGTAATCGATTTATTACTTCCTGTGTAAAATAAGCGATTTATTTTAACTGCGTAACTTCAGATAATGGTCAGATGCATGTGCAGTATCAAAAACCATAAAGTTTGATACCCATATTGCCCTAACTCTTATGGTTCGGCAAATGTCCCCTCATCGGAACATCCGCGGGGCCTCCGGCCACTCCGGATTGTAGCCAATACTTCCGAAATTTCAAATTTCATGTCCAGTATCAAAAACCATGAAGTTTGATACCCATATTGCCTCAACTCTTATGGTTCGGAAAATGTCCCCCCACCGGAACATACCCGGGGCCTCCGGATTGTGGTCACTACTGCTGAAATGTCAAATTTTATGTCCAGTATCAAAAACCCATAAAGTTTGATACCCATATTGCCCTAACTCTTATGGTTCGGCAAATGTCCCCTCATCGGAACATCCGCGGGGCCTCCGGCCACTCCGGATTGTGGCCAATACTTCCGAAATTTCAAATTTCATGTCCAGTATCAAAAACCATAAAGTTTGATACCCATATTGCCCCAACTATTTTGGTTCGGGAAATGTCTCCCTTCGGAACATCCGCGGGGCCTCCGGCCACTCCGGATTGCGGTCACGACTGCCGAAATGTTAAATTTCATGTCCAGTATAAAAAACCATAAACTATATCGCAACCACAACCAACTTGACCCAAAGGGAACTGGTTCTCGATCAACACGGAGACCCCTTCTTGATGCCGTTAACCGGAGCCTTCCGGGATCAGCAGCTTGACCACATCGGTCCCTAACGTTCTTTCTTGATGGCCTGCAGCGACAATCCGTCCCGTTCCTGCGACGGCCCGAGCCATTTCGGCGACCTCTCCACGTCGTTGACCGGGGGAAATTTCTGCTGTCCCTTCTGATTCTGCAACTGCCACTCGATGTTGACTCCTCGGCTGTCAGAAAATTATGAGCTTGAGTGGAGATGATTTTAGATACATCAATCTCACGTCTCTCGGAGAGGATGATCGGGAAAGGTTTGTTCAACCAATCAGCGTGAAGGAAAAGGAGGGGAAGTCTGCGAAGAGGGGAATTCGCCACATAACGATTTCGCTCCGCAAAAATTGGGTTCCGATCTTTTTATTCATTCTCTGTACACATACTACACACCACCTAGAGCACCAAACAGTGCGTTGCAAGTGTATTTGTAGCAAGAAAGCGCCATCGACTGTGGATTTGCTCGCGTGTGTGTGTGTGTGTGTGTGTGTGTGTGTGTGTAGTAAACCACACTAAAATTGTGTTCGCGGAACCACACTAATATCGAAAATCGATTTTCCCCAAGATCGATCGGATGAGCAAACTCGTGAAGGGTAGTTGCACGGCAGAAACCAGGCGCACACAAATGAAGCTCCCCAGCCCGCGTTTGTGTGTATGCGTTGATAATTTGGTGCTCTTTCAAGCCCCAAACTTGCCACTCGATTTCCCTTCCGCACACACAAACACTCACTACCGTACCCAACCAGATTTTTAAAGAATACTCTTTCGTGTGAATTGGCCCTGAAAAGGGCCATTTTAACGTCCTATGACGATGATAAAACCATGCGATGATGACACTCCAAGTTGCCGGCAATTTTCCCTCCCGCGCCTGCTCTGCCTCTCTTTCCAATTTTTCAATTCTCTCCTTCCTCTCGGCGGCTCTGCTGTGCTGCTGCTGCTTCTCGATCCTCCTCGTGCAAAGCTTCGGACTCGTTTGAGCTTCAACCGGCGGCACGGCGCTCTTTTATAACCTCGCTTGGCTGTGACGGCTCGACGCTTTCGAAGCAGTGGCAGAGAGCAAAATTTGCTAAGTGCTAGAAACTTGAATCTGATTAATGTGTTCGGGAAAGGTTGCGCTCAACCAATCAGCGACCGGGATTTTCCCGGTCTGAATTTTTATTTTTCATCTTAACTTTTGAGTACTTTAACAAAGTTTTATCAACTTTGTGAGGTAGTCTACTTGCAATTTAAGACTTCCCCTTTCGTTTGGTGGATAAAGCATGCATATTACTTGAATTGGGTGGAAGATATAAGCGTTTAAACGATTACACAAATCGTTACACTTTCGCTTCGCGAAATTTTGGATTGACACCTAGGGGTCGGACAGAACGGTCAATACATTATCGATGCATTAAAATACTTTGTTAACAGATCGACATTTCGTCAATATATTAACGCGATCCCACCATGACCTTTAGAACCTTGGCGAGTTGAAATGTCATATTAAAATCAAAACAAAACAAATTTCTAGTTGACGGTTTCACGAAGTCGTTCCAGAAAAATATAAAATACCGGAGAAACGGTGTCAGCGACTTCCAAACCGTTGGAAACATCCGGGGAAGGTGGTGTCGATGCTGGGAACGTAACCTCCGCATCCACCGGAAGAGGAGTGTGGGAAATGAAGGGTTTTTGGAAACATCGGAAAGTTGCTTGAACATCGACAGTGTGGTGTCTAATCGGTTGCGAATCGAACCGCACATTTGTATTGTACGCCGGTCCCGGCCTAGATTTCCGGATGCTTAAACGGTCGATCTGGGACAACAAACGCGAATTCCGTTGAAAAGTCAAGTATCGCGGCAGATTTTTCAGGTGTGTCCTCTTGCGAGTTTGTTTGGACAGCTACGTACTGTGTACTCCACGGAAACTTCCACCCCAGAGTTCGAACTGACGACCTTTGGATGACGATTCCAACCGCCGTCAGCGATTCCACCGGAGCAGGCTTCGTTTGGTGTTTTGTTTGTCCTAATACGGGGGAGACGACTCTTACACCTGTCATTTTACGGCCTAACAACAACTAAAACCGGGACTGACGTTTTATCTTATCAAAATAAAAATCTTGGTGAGGGAGGGGGGGGGGGGGAGAGAGGGTGTTTAGGCTTTTAGTTTAATCGATATCGACATAAAATCAATGGAAATATAACAGAAAAGTCGCTAATGTTTTTCTTCGACTGGCACAGACCCTTCGCGAGTTTGTTGAACACCTAGGAACTTCATCAGCTGGTCGTTGGCTTTGCTGGAGGAAGAGGGCTGAAGACGACGGCGAGCAGCGGCCGAGCTAGACGAAATTCTGGAATCATCAGCGTCGGCGGCGGCCGTCTTTTGCGATTCGATGCGTTCCCCCAGCCGTTACATCCAGAAAACGTCTAGCCGGATGTTCTATAGTTCATGCCGAGATTGCCACCGAACCAAAAAAGAACCTGCTTCGCGGCATCGTAAAAGATCTGGTCCTGGGCACCGTAGTCTTTGCTACGCTGGCTGCCAAAGATGTACTGTTTGTAGCGTTTCTGGAAGAAAACGTGTTTTACAGAGATTCAGAGCAACATCGAGTTCACTTACATGATGGAACAGCATCAAGTGCGTCCAGCGAAACGGACGGCGACGGACGGCAGCAGTCGCTCAGGATGTAATCCCACGTTTTGGTGCTGATGTGGTACGAGAACATTCTCAAGTACTTGTAGTCTCCGGTGGTTTCCTCCACATCCGCCGTACAGGTAGATAGGCAGCAGAACGATGATCAGCTATTGAACACCTCGTCGACTCGACCGCGGTTCGTGCTCCGGCGTCAACACACCGGTTTCCTCCTGCAGTGGGTTTCCTCTTAGGGGCACTTGTTGAGGTTGTAATTTCCACCGGAGAGATGGCAACTGTCGAATCAGTAAACAAATTGTGAAGATTAAAGGCTTTTTCAGCAATCTTAAATAATTATAAAACATAACTTACCTGTTGTTGAGCACGAGTAAAAAAAACACATGTTTTTGTTTATAAAAAAAATAGGCTGTCAAATTTACCCGAGGTCAAAACTACACGGTGGGAACGCCGGCTCAACTTTTCGTTAAAGTATTGACGAAAATATCAAAACCGTCGTCAATAGATTGACGAATTGTTAACACATTAATTCTGTCCAACCCCTAGATTGACACCCGTAGACAGTGCCCTTAGGACAAAGTTCTTTGTCAAAAAATAAATTGAGAAGACAACATTTCCGTAGTAACCGGTAGTAACAGTTCAATAGGGCAAATCTGCGTTTGTAAATAAGCAGTCTATCCCCCTCTTACTTGACGTGAACTGTCACTTGAGCGAAAAGGATAGACTACTTGTTTACAAATGCATATTCGCCCTATTGAAATGTTACTACAGATTTTTCGATGGCCATCCGGATCAATAGACGTATCCAGTTTGAAATGGCCGCTAGGTGGCCAATGGTGTTAGAAATGACAGCTTCCATGTATTTGAATATGGGAGCTCAGGAAAACTCATTTTTAAGCAATAAAATGATTATTTATGATAAAAGTATTGATTGATTAGGTGCACAAAATGTGTCTAGAATATTATTAAAATAAAAACTGTTCAAAAAATTTGCAATTGAGATAAGTACACCATTCGATTCAGCAGGAATTTTGGGCACCAAAAATATATAGTTTTCATATGTTAAGTGTTTTATTTTAGAAGAAAATTAACAAAAAGTATGAAAATCGAGACATTTAGTATGGGAGCTGTCAAATCTCTCACCATCAAAAAGCAGCGTTGAGCTTTCGCTGGATTTGTCTATAGTCCCCTTGTAACGAGCTGCAGCTGTCAAGTAGAACCTTTACTGTCAAGAAGAACCACGAAGTTATTTTTTTAATTGATTTATACATCTTTTTTAAATCCTTTGCAATTGTAAAAAGGGTCATTTACTCAGAAAAATAAGTTTAATCGTTGAGAACAATAAATAATATTACAAATTGCAACTTGCAACTTAGATTGCTAACATTATTGTTTACCGCGATAAAGCTTATTTTTCTGAGTACAATGACCCTTTAAACGACCGCAAAGGATTTAAAATGAATTTTTAATTCAATTTTGGAAAAATTGGGCACTAAAGCCCTATGTCAATTTTGATATACAACGGTAAAAAACACGATTAAAACCCATTTCTGCTCACCTTTTTTTCACTTGAATGCATAAAAATATTGACAAGACAACATTTTTTCGATGGATCAACTGTGGTCCCTTTGGAACGAGCTGTCAAGTAGGAGCTTTTCTGTCAAGAAGGACCGCGAGGTTAATTTTTCAAAATTGATTTAAAAATTCATTTTAAACTCTTTGTGGTCGTACAAAGGGTCATTGTACTCAGAAAAAAAAGCTTTATCGCTGTAAACAATAATATCAGCAATCTATGCTTCATTTTAGGGCCCAATTACTTCACGGCCCTTCTTGACAGAAAGGGTCCTAGATACTTGACAGTTCATTCCAAGGGGACCATAGTTGATGCATCGAAAAAGTGTTGTCTTGTTAATAATTTTTTTGCGTTAAAATGAAAAAAAAAATGGTCAGAAAAGTCTTTTAATGTTGTTTTTTTTTACCGTTGTACTTAAAAATTTACATAGGGCTTTTAAATTAGTACCCAATTGAGAGACATCCCTAGAGGATTAGTGCGCTGACCACGGGGACGCGCTGTCTTGTTTTTGCATGCTCATTTTCATTTCTTTTGTGTTACTGTTTGTGTGCTTGGGTGCGTGGTTATTATAATTAAATAATGGCATCATTAGTGCGCTGACCACGGGGACGCGCTGTCTTGTTTTTGCATGCTCATTTTCATTTCTTTTATGTCGCTGTTTGTGTGCTTGGGTGCATGTTATTATATATTGGTGATGGGATTTTATTAAATGATCATTGTATTGCATTATTACATTTAATTGATTATATAACCACACTATATTTTACACTTAACACATTATACAAAACACATATGAAACTGTAAACAGGAGCGTTTGGTACGGTATGTCCACGCATCCTTCCTCCCCTGTAGATTCTGTAAAATGTGATCCGTTCTCAGAATCCTCTCTGCGGTAAACACAACGTAGTAGGGCTGGCCGCTTTAATTTTTGCAATGCATTTTCGGGTGTTCTCGGATGTACTGCAATTATTAATAATGACAAGAAAAGTGCTTGGGGCGTAATCTAATCACAAGACTTTCCAGCATGCTTTCATCGGACTGGCTGCGTTTGTGTTAGATTAGATTAGAATTGAGAGACATCCCTAGAGCCATGTAGTCTCACCTTCGTCACGACATCACCTTGCGCAACGAAACTGCTGATCGAAGGAGAACTGTCACTTTTGGTTTGAAATGTCACCGGCATTCTTCGGCTGTTCTTCACCTTGAATCGAAAAACCGAATAAATAAAAAATACTTTTGATTCATATTACAGGAAAAGTGTACCGCATTGAAAATTTCTCCTATTGAAAAACACATCTGCAGAGCTTAACCATCGTACAAATTATATTGCAAATCTACAGCAAGGTGAGTTGCTGCTCCAAAAAACATGAAAATCATTTCGCAATAAACCAACCAAATTTGCATCGATTTCACTCCCCGCAGGGAATTGGAGACACACAGGAAAAGTGAAGCAAGAGGAGCTTAGTGGAAAATCGAACCACCCCACACGCGAAAAGTGTCCTGAGAATCGACAGCAGCAGCGCGACCAAGCCGACACACACACCCAGCTTCCGTACAACAACTCCTTCGAGGATCAGCTGATTGGTCAAGGCGCCTCCCCCGCCTGCCACCCCCCCGGAGTCAACATTACGTCCTCAAGCCGGAAACTTTCGGACCTGGTGATGGCAAAGCGGGCCGCCGGATTTCTCATATTTCGCCGGCTGTGCGAGAGGATCGAGTACCTGATGTTGCAGGCCTCGTACGGCCAGCACCACTGGTCTCCGCCCAAGGGTCACGTCGATCCGGGCGAGGACGACTACAAAACGGCGGTGCGCGAAACCGCCGAGGAGTCCGGGTAAGAGAGCGAGGGGGTGGGGCGGGGAGCTTCATTTAGGGTGGATGGTGATGTATATGAACAATCTTGAGAAAAAGAGAACTTATTTTTGAGTTATTTTTCTGAACATTGTTGCTAAACATTTAATTGTTTCTTATGTTATTCAACTACGATAAAAATGTGTAAAAATACCTTTATCCACAGCCTAATTGAATTATGATCCTAATCGGAAAATCGATCGATTTAAAACGTTTCTCAATGTCTTAAAATGTATCGAGATGTTACAAGTGCAACAAAGAGTTCAACTTTCTGTAGAATTTTTCATGGCCAGATCGAGACAAGCAAATTCTTGTCAATTTTCAAATGCTCATAACTAAAAAAAAAAAACAAAAAAATCTTCAATTCAATTCATTTGTGTTTTTATTAGAATTTAACAGTTCTGCTCCAGGATGTTACATTTGCAATTCAGAGATTTGGAGAACCTTTCAACTGAGATCAATTCATAAGCCTTTGCAGGGAGGATACATATTTCTACGTTTAGATTTTGCTAACTGGGTGTTCTTTTAGGGAAAATAAATTTTAAGAAAAAACCCTAGCAAAAAAAATCTTAAATTCTTAAATCCTTAAATTCTTAAATTCTTAAATTCTTAAATTCTTAAATTCTTAAATTCTTAAACTCTTAAATTATTAAATTCTTATATTCCTAAAGTATAAAATTTTTCACTTCTTCAATTCCTAAATTCCTAAGTCCGTAAATTACCAAATTCTTAAATTTTGCAATTTTATAATTCCTGAAACCATGATTTTTAAAATTCTTTAATTTTTAAATTCCTAAATTCTTACATTCTGAAATTAAAAAAATCATGAATTCTTAAATTCCCACATTCTTAAGGTGGGTGTCATTTTTCAATTTCAGTAAGAATATAAAAATTAAATTATAAACTTTAAAATTGTGGCGTCTCCTTTGCAGTCCAACATATTCTTCAATACTGCAGAGATTTCGAGGAAAGCCGAAAAAAAACAACAGCGTCAGTGGAGCACTTCAAACCATTCTTGCAAATGAGAAAAGAAAGGAGATCTCGATGATAAATTTCCTGAAAGAAACCAATTTGTACAACCAAATTTGAACCATTTTTCCAAGACATGAACTGCCGTTCTACGCATAATTGTCCCATGTCATTTTTGGTCGATTCTGACTTTTTGTCATTTTTAGATTTAGTTTGACGTTTACTTTTCAAAAAACACATAAAATCTAGTACTTTGTTTGAAAACTCATTGAAAACAACACCAAGTCTGTTTGTCCCATCGTTGAACTTCTACGCATAATTGTCCCACCAAGTGTTTAATTTCACGAAATTATCAGTTTTACAACGTATTGTGTCTTGTTTACCTATTGTATAGCAAGAAGATTACAAATAAGAGTGATAAACTTCTAACTGGCATGATTAGGGACTTATGGGGTGAATAGGGACCCACGGGACAATTATGCGTAGAAACACAAAAAACGGTCGAAAAATTTCAAACGCGTTTTTCTCAGTTGCACTTTTTTGAACATGGGACAATTATGCGTAGAACGGCAGTGAATGCCACAAAAGTAATAAAAAAAAACTTTAAAATTTTGAATTCCTAGATTTAATTCTTTTTAAGTTTGAATTTTAAAATTTGAATTTGTATGAAGCCTCAATTTTAATTTTATTAATATTTATTTTTAAAGTTTTTAATTCTTCAATTTTCACATTTTTTAATTTCTATTCAAGAAAAAAAGGGAAGAGGAAAAATATTGTCTTCTTTTTCTTTTTATTACACAAACTTCAATTTATTTTTTTTGACAAATTTATTCTCTTCGATTTGCTATTTTTTACATGATTTAGTTAACCAAAGGTGCCAAATTTTCTTTTTCGTTTTTTTAAGTGATTCTCCAAAAGTTTTGTTGACGATCCATACAAAAAATATTTCCGATATTTGTCCACAACGGATGGATGGTTTATGGATAATTCCAAAATATGTGCTTTGCCCTAGTATTACAGAAACTAGGCAATATTGATTATTAAAATATGCCAATTTAACAACAACAAAGCATATTTGATAATCTTTTGTTTTTCTAACCATCATCCCTCGCTCAGCTACCAGGAGGCCGACCTCCGTATCTACAAGGACCAAACCCGGACGCTCGAGTACAAGGTCAAGGGCCACGACAAATCGGTCGTGTACTGGCTGGCGGAGCTGACCGACCCGGCCAAGGAGGTGAAGCTGTCCGACGAGCACCAGGATCTCAAGTGGCTCGAGCGGGACGACGCGATAGCCATCGCCGGGTACGAGGACTTTTCCGAGATGTTGCGATACTTTGACGACAAGATCAAGCGCGACCAGCTGTGAATGGCCCCTTCTGCTTCCGCCGTCCTCATCGGTGCCCAGCAGAGGTGTGACCTATCGAATTGTCCTATGCCTACCCTCGCCCCCCATATATATATTTAACGAGTTTGTGTTTTTCTTCCCCTTTTTCTCTTTAAAAACGGCACATCTAAAAGATATATTTAAAAAACAAAACTAACGCAAGAAGACAGTGCTGAAAGCCCCCGAAGATGCTGTTACTAAACAAAGCTCTGTCTTCTTCGCAAGAGCAAAGGAATATCGATTTACAACTTTTTAAAAACAACAAACAAACAAAAAAACATAATCCTTACTATATTATAAAAGCTTTTTTGGAATCGCTCTCGCCGCGCTTTGGATCGAGTTGGAGAGGGTGGAAAAGCGACTTTATTAATGTACTCATGAAACGAATGAAAGAACGAATAGTTGAGTGTGCGTCGTGCGTGTGTGGCAGGCGGTCCTCTGGCAACGGGGAAAGGAAGGGGCTCTAAACTTGTGGCGCCTCACACGCGGCTGGATTCAGCCCAACAGCCCGATAAAAATTAAAAAAGGAACGAATAAGAATGGCTTACCAAACAAAATTGAAATTTGCAAAAATGACAAAAATTTAAGGCTCAGTGAAACGATGAATATTAATAAATATAAATATGACTACAAGTGGATCGGGAAGTGTTTATAATTATTTGCTCAACATGCCGAAAAATGTTCCAAGGGTCGTTCTTTCTGATCTACCAAGAATATTCAAAATATCAACTCTTCAAACAATCTATTACCGTTTCTACTTACATTGCACCACTCACGAGTGCTTTCGCTTGGACTTCTTCCGGTAACTCATCTTCCTGGTCTTGGAATCGTCGTCCCTCGCGACCTCGAACTCTTCATCGTCGTAGTCTTCGTCCTCCTCATCCCGTCCACCTCTTCGATTGTGCTCCCTCTCAAACAGCTCCTGAAACGCCTCGTACTCCTCCAGCGTTACGAAGGCGACCTTCACGGCGAATCGCTTGTCGGTGGTGTCCGTGATCTGGTGCAGCTTCGGATTGTCGTTCGGATCGCCCGGATCTGCCTTCAAGCTGCGCGGCTTGAACAGGCCCAACCGCTCCAGGAACACGTGCCGACAGCGCACCATGTCCAACTCCGCGGCCAGCGCACAGCACTTGACCACTTCCGGCACCTCGATGCGCATCCGCTGCAGAATGTACTCGACCTTGGGCTGGATCGTGCCCTGTGCGTCGTCCGCCACCAAATTGGGACAGTTCAGGAACAACCGCCAGACGTTTTTCCTCGTCTCGAAGTACGAGTGCAGAAACGCCACCCGGGCGGCCAACTTGCCCTGGTCGGTCAAATCGAGCAGCTGGGGGTGTGCCGCAAGCAGGGCTTGCATTTGACGATCCCCAAACTGGCACGACCGCCAGCAGTGCAAACTGCCCGCAAGACGGTCCGGATCTCGGCCCAGCAGCTCCGGATAGGCGGAAACGATCGAGAGGAACTTGTCCGATTCGATGCCTTCGGCGGCCATCAGCTGGTGCGTACGGTGCCACTGGTCCGGTCCATACCGTGTCAGCTGGGGGACGGATGTTAGCAGTTTGTCGAGACTGCTCCGGTCGACGGCGTCCAGTGTGGAGACGAGCGAGTCAACCTGAAAGTTCGCATTCGATTTTAACTATTAAATCAAGTTTAAAATAGGCAAAATTACCAATTTTGTCACAGGCTGGGTGCAAAAACTTCTGAAAACTAACGATTTTCTTAAAATTCCGATCATTTTGATGTGCGATTTCCGAAATTTAATTTTCCGATAACCGCGAGGCAAAATCGGCGAAACCAAAACAAAAACAGAAAACAAAAGGCAAGGTTGCCAGTTTTCAAATTTTGTTTGCACGGTGAGAAAAATGTTTTAAAATAATTTAGAATTTTATTTATCTAATTTGATATCTTGACTTTTTTTTGATAAGGTCCTATAAACAAATGTAAACATTGAGTGTATCCCGCTTACTCCGATGGACTTTGACATAAGGTGTGAAAGGGATACACTCAATGTTTACATTTGTTTATGGGACCTTATCAAAAAAAAGTCAAGATATCTTTTTTATCAAGATTTTTATTTATTATTTGATAATTGATAATTAAACCTAATTTTAGGACTCAATTGCAAAACAATTTATATACAACTCGGACGTTATCTCTTTTATTACGTACGACGACTCTTGCTGAAAAAAAAACCTGTTGAAACTTGTTGCATAATCTACTGTTTAAGATCTTTAAGTTTTTTTTTTCCAATGTTCTAAAAAACGCGAACGTTCGTACACTTTGAAGCGAATATAATTTGAAAGGATCCCTAATAAATCAGTGTGCCTAACAACTAATTCCCCATATAGTGACAAATTATTTGTGGTAGGGCGTCGCGAGGCGCGACGCATATCTTTTTTGCCGGGACCGATTTTTTGAAAAAATGCCAAACTTTGAAGGCTTTTACCGAGCTCCAGGGTGCTCCAAATTTCAATGTTGTATATACCAAAAGATGCGCAAGGATCTGGCCTATACGCCAGTGATGTTGAAAATAAACGCTTCAGTGGCCAAAATGCCTCAAAAAGTGACATTTTTGAAAAAATCTTTTTTTACGGGTTAAATCCCATTTAAAATTGAAGGGCGGAGCGCCAGCTCCTGTTACGTCCAATCAAGCTCATATTTTGGATTTGAGCTTAGTATGCCCACCGGAACAAACCCTTGAATGCCCGCCAAAAAGTCATTTTTGTTACACTTTACTATGTATACCACAAATAGTTTTCACTATACTGCCCACCATTGAAAAAACGGCTAATATCCACTTTTGGCAAAAACGAGATATTAGCACCAGGTGGTAGAGGATGTTTTAACGCATCTTCTGGAACTTGAATTCCACTGAAATAGTGTTTAGACTTGGCTGCCGATGCGAAAAACCAAACGGCTAATATGCCACTCTTATGGGAAATTGCCTTGACGGAGATTTTGTGACAAACACTAAAACGCGTTTTTCTCGGAATACTTGATTTGGCATAATAGCCGAATTTTCAATTATGGGCAGTATATGGGAAAATAGTTGTTAGGCACACCGATTTTATTAGGGATTACATTATAACTAGATACCTGTGATGCGACTTTCAACGTAAAAAAAGGATTTAAAAATCTAATCTCTCTAAATTTGTTTTTCACAGTTTTAATTTTTACTAACGACCAAATGGCCAAATGGAATTATGTTGGTCTCTTTTTTAAATACACGTACGTATTAGTCCAAAAAATAAATACTTTTTAAGATTTTAGAAAATATAACAGAGGGAAAAACCAATCATTTCTGGATTTTTTAAAAGGTCAAATAAACGCAAATAAACCATATTTAATTATTTGTTTACTTTTTGAGTATTTTCGAATGTCTCTAACTCAAAAAGGTTTCAAAACACCCAAAAATCAAACAAATAAAATTTAGGTTTTTATACCTTTAAAAAAACTCCAAATTTTATTTTCTGAAAAAAAAAACAAAAATTTCAAAATACAACTTTTCAAAAATTCAAAATATATGAAAACAAAAACTTGAAAAA
This sequence comes from Culex pipiens pallens, assembly GCF_016801865.2. Lineage (NCBI taxonomy): Eukaryota > Metazoa > Arthropoda > Insecta > Diptera > Culicidae > Culex > Culex pipiens. The sequence continues at coordinate 32,462,756 of NC_068938.1, read as the reverse complement.
TTAAAAAAGTCTGAAACCAAAAAACTCAAAAAATTTAAAAATATAAAAATGAGGAAAAAATATCAAATTAAAAACATAAATTCTAAGATTTTGTTTTTAGATTTAATATAAAACTGTAGTTTTTTTCTGGCAAAAAAAAACCTATAAATATTTTTAAAAAATCGTAAATCATAAAGAAATTGAAATAAAAAATAAATGAAATTTTAAACTCAAAAAATAACAATAAAAAAATTAAAAATAAAGACATAAAAACTGAAAATTCAAAGATTTAATTTAAAAATTTAAAATTTCTTAATCTTAAAATTAAAAATTCCAAAATTCAGAAAAATTGATGATTGCGTAGTTAAAAAATTTAACAATTCGAAAATAAAAAAATTGAAATAAAATAATTTAAGAATATAAATTTAAAAATAAAAAATCTAGGGAGCTGAAAAAATTAAACATAGTTCAACCATGAATATCCAAAGTCTTCGGATAATTTCACTCCAGATAAATAATCTAATTACAAGTTTTTTTTATCTCAAAATGCGGTCTGTAACCTAAAACATAAATTCAAAATGCTTCAAAGTTTTCTGATTTTATGTAATCTAAGACGGCGAAATTTAATAATTTTAGATTTTTTTTTAGATTTTAGTATTTTCAAATTTAATAATTCTAAAATTTTTTTTTAATTTCATTTTTTTTATGACCCGGCCGGTCTTCTTGTAATTATTTGACTATAATTGAACTTTGAATATGAACAAAAAAACGAATGGAATCAGGTCACTCATCTCTTTTTTTATTTTATTATGTTTGGGTTTGTTCAAATATTACGTCCAGAGATTTTCGGGAATTCAGACCCCCCCCCCCTCCCCCCTGTCACGCACTTTTCCTATACCTTAACATGGGCTGTCACAAACCCCAGACCCCCCCCCCTCCCCCTATTCATGGACGTAATTTTTGAACGAACCCTTTACGCATTTCTATGTATTTTATGGTTGATGATTCTGAAATGAAATAATGGTTCGTTAAGATTAAAATAAAATGATTTTTGGGCTATTCTTTCACGCTAAAATCAGCCAAAATTTACCCCCCCTCCCCCCCTTTGTCACGCTTTTCCTATACTTATAACACGCAATGTCACACTTGCTCAGACCCCCCCCTCCCCCCTAGAGCGTGACATACTTTATGGATGACGCCTCTCAAACAAAAATCACAAATTTAAATTTTATTGAATAAACTTTATTTACCGCCGGCTTTACTGGTTTTCCCAGAATATATTACACTTTAGTTTTTGTAGAGTCCGCTAAACTAAGCTTTTTTCGGCTAACCTCACAATCTTAGCGTTTTGTTCACGTTTTAAATTGTTTTTTTTTCAGTTTTTCTTCATTAGTCATAAATACATAGTTATCATAATAGTATTGTATGTTCATTATATCATTTTGCATGCAACATTTTTTGTTTTACTTTCTTTTATTTATAACTCAATGCAATTTTGCAACAGTTTTCACACTCCTTCTTCGATTTCGCAACCTTCCACAGGGTTTCTTTTTTTCAATTCGATTTATTCGCTTCCTTTCCCACCGCCGCTTTAGTTGCCTTCTTCGCGGCCGGAGCTCTTCAAACGGGTGCGTTTGAAAAACGGAAATAAAGTTTAAAAGTTAGAATTGGAACAGAAAAAAAATAATTAAAAGCCCTTCGCAAGAGTGAGTTAAAATCAACATTCGATGCTTAAAAGTGTGGGGCAAGGGGGAAACTTTTGACCTACTACAAGATTAGTATTATGTACAGGAGTTGCGCACGAAGAGAAGCCCGGAAGCCGGAATCGAAAGAGAAGGATTTTTTTTTTTTTGGGTGTCGTGAAACAAGTTTACCGTTGCTGCTGATAGATCGGAATGTTTTGCGGCGAAGCGGTTGCGGTGTTGATCGAAAGGGGCGTCCCCGGAGGCGGCATCATGCCGAGCATGTGGTGATGGTGGGGCATGTGGCCCGGTGGTCCCATCTGCATGTACTGGGGCGGGAGGGGCGAGCTCTGGAACGGCGGCATCGGTCCAACGTGAGGACCGTGGTTCATGCCGTTTGGCGGCGGAGCGGTTGCCGGGGCTTGCTGGGGTTGTGGTTGTTGCTGTTGAGGTGGGCCGTATGTGGGGAAGCTGGGTCGTGGGCCGGCTTGGTTCGGGAGTACGCCTTGGGGTGGTAACGAAGTTGGTTGTGGTGGGGCGACCGCGGAGCTGACGACTGGCGGAGGCGAAGTGGGATTGGGGAAACTCTGTGGCAACGGGGACTGCATATGGCTCATGGTCATCATGGTGTGAGGCGGAGCGGCGCTGGCCGGGGCCGGCTGTTGTGGTCCTGGTCCTGGTCCAACCATCGGCGGCATATTTGGCATGTGCTGTGGTGGATGTCCCGGGACTGGGGGTTGCTGGGCCGTTGGAGGCATTTGCTGTGGCTGCTGCTGGGGTGGCAAGCTGGTTGGTCCATTGTGAGACATCGAGGGCATCGCTTGCTGCGGAGGAGGAAACTGTGGAACCGAGCTCACGCTCATTTGTCCCATGTCGTGCCTCAGCTGGGGCATTCCGTACGGGGGTGGTGCCATTCCGGGGAAACTCATTCCCGGTAGATTTGCAGCGTACATCGACGGGTGCATGTTGTACATGGCCGGCATTGACGACTGACCGGGGAAGCCCGGCATGCCTCCTCCATATCCGGACGGTCCCATTCCCATCATCATCGAGCGGTCCGGTTCTCGCATCAGCGTATGGTACAAATTTATCGCCTCAACCAGGTCACTGCTCAACTGTGTCAACTGAGCGTGCTTCCGGTCAACCCGCTCCAACTCCGTGTCTATCAACGGTCCCATCTGATTCACGTACTGCTCCAACTTCAGCATCTCCTCACTATCCGTCGACGGATCTTCCGGGTCAGCTTCGTGCAGCAGATGCAGCAACCTGTCGATCTTCTCCTCGTTGATCTCCACCACTTGGTCCTTCCCTCCGACTTCCTCTTCCTTCTTCTCGTCTGAAAATTGCACACTTTTTTTACTCTTCACACTCGGCTCAGGCTCCGCGTTCAAATCCGACGACACAAAGTTCGACGGAAACAGCCCCTCGCCGCGCTGATTCTGTCCCTTCCACCAGTTCGGATCGCTGTCGTCCAAAACCATAATAATCTCCCCAGCCTGGAACGTCAACTCGTTGTCCTCGGCCGCCTCAAAGTCGTACAAGGCACGAACCTTCCTCGCTTCCGCCGCCGGCACCGTCGCTAGCAGTGCCGAAGGATACAGCGACGACCCGCCACCACCACCACCGCTGGCCATCTTCGGTGACTGATTACTACTACCACCACTAGCCTTAGTCTCCTTCAACGACAGCTCAATCGCCTTCGCAATGTCCTCCTCCTCCTGCTGACTAGAGACCACGTTCGGGTCCTTGCTCAAAGGTTGCTCCCGCTTGGGCGTCGTCGCCGGATCGCTAAAGTCGTGCCCCTCCGAGCGGAGCTTCTGGTACAGCGACGGAATCAGATTCAACTGGGGATCGCTCTTGAACTCCGCCTCGGCCCACTTTTTCAAGCACAGCTTGAGACGCTACAAAAAAAAAATACATTTATTTCAAAGTACCAACCAAAGATCCAAAAGAAACTCACCGTATTAACCGTGGGTTGACTCTTCTGCAGTAGCTTCTTAAACTCGGTTTCAAACTCGCGCGAAGCGATCTCCAGGTGAAACTGCTTGCCACAGTTGCTGACGCAGGCGTCCAACAGCTACAAATCAACCAAAACAAAAAATCATCATCAATTTCATTTCCCTACAAGCGAGTAGGGCACAACTCACCGTGATGGCCTGGATGACGACGTGCGGGTCGCTGTGGTTCAGCCGCTTCACGATGTTCTTGAGGCACTCCTTCGAGCTGGCGGCACCGTTCGTCACCTTGTCGCACACCTCCATGATCAGGCCCCATTTCTCCTGTGTGTTGTTTTCGTTGGTCGCTTTTTCTGCGGATTGGAAAGTTGAATCGATTAGGACACAAATGAGTCGATGCGTGACTAAACCGTGAACCCGTGAACGATAGTGGGTAGTGAACGCAACAATTCAACAGATAAGAAGGCTTCATTCTTCGTTCTAACAATGGGGACAGATTAAAGCGCCATTCCAATTTCAAAGTAGTTTCATATTATTTAATTACGCTGGCGGTGGCGATCCTCGGACACCACAACATAGCTGGTGGGTTGGTATGTCTGGCGGGCAAGACATTTTTTGCATACCAACCTTAGCCACCGCTGGCCATGGAACTTTCTTCGCAAGCGAACACAGTGCATTTCGCTGTGTGGTGAATAGATATTATACGTACGTGGAAGGTATGTACAGGGTGGAAGCTTATGTTGAGATTGTCCGATATGCAAGAGTTTTTATTGTTTGAATACACAACCCTCATCTCATCATCTCATCTGTTACAAAATGTAAAGAATTTGCAAGCAAAGTTAACACTTTCCTAACACCGACGCGAAGATCAAGTACCTAGAATGCAGTACCCAGAATTGGCCACCGAAAATGCGCTTACCTAACACGGATTCTAAAATTCAAAAAAAAAATAAAGTCTTTCAATTTTATTTTTAATTTTTTTTTTCTAAGCAATTTTATCAGAATTGTTTTGAACATTCTAAATTTTCTATATTTTATATGCTGACAAAAACTTGAAATAAAACTTGTAGCAGCCTAATTTATAAAACAAAAACAAAAAATACGAAAATACAGATTTATATTTTCTTTTTATATTTTAACCTTTCTAAATTAGGGTATTTTAACCATTAGTGGACCCCCTAGTAGAGCCGAAGCACATTTTTCACAAATTTTCAATATTTTAAGCACTTTTTCACAACCCTTTGTACAAAATAATGGAATCTTGAGTCTTTTGAACAATGTTGAGTATTTTTTCATCAATTATTTGTTTTTGAGCAGAAAAATAGCCATTTGAAAAAAAAAGTTTTTTTTTCCTGTTATGGACCCCCTTTTCCTATAGTGGACCCGGGTCCATAATCCGATTGTGGACCCGGGTCCACTATAGGCAAACTGTTATTTTTATACCAAATTTAACCGATATTTGATGTTTTGATGCATGGTGTAGGTCTAATAATAAATATAATGAATAAAAGATGTATTTTGCTTGCTGAACAAATATGTTTTGTTAACAAATTTGGCTTTAAACAACAAAAAAACCTAACAGACATTTAAACACATTTATTTCCGAAAAAGATCAAAGAAAACGTTTCAAAACCACTTTAAACATAAAAATAATTTAAAAAAGTAATTTTGATGCATTTTTTTCCATATTAATTACATAAATGGTTGACCGAAACTAAACAATAGATTTGTTTACAGTTGCTGATAAAACCACGCATGTTTATTTAAAAATAATGTTTTGTTAATGATTTATTGTTATAAAATATCATTTCAAACTGAAACTATGATGCTTCAGTTAAGTACCATTAACTATAGTTTTGATTAATTATAAATTCTTTCGGCTTCAGCAAATTTGGTACTTTTAACATGAAAACAGCTATATTTATACTCATTATTGAAAAAAATATGCGTTTTGGTTGATTACAACAAGCATTTATTGTATGTTTAAGAGAAACTTTTGCTTAAATACAAAGTTTTTTATTATTTTTGTAAGTTAAATTAACAGGGGTCCACTTTTGGAAAAGTTTGGATTTTCGTTGTCCTATATTGGACCCCCTAATTTTTGCTCGAAAATGAGCAGTTCTTCGCTTTATTTTAGTAAAGTTCCTTAAACTTACATTATTTCGACTTGCTGAAGTTGAACAATCAGTCAAAAAATGATTGGATAGTTAATTTAATCATAAAATATAAATGCAGTTTTGTTGTGAAAATGCTAGTGGCCATTGCTAATTTCAGATGTCGAACTCAAAACACTTATTTGGCTGAAAGGACACGTCAATGTCAGCCAACATTGTTTTAAATGATGCTGACCATGCCAAATAAAAGATTTGTAGACAACAACACGCTTGAAATTGTGATTTTATTGAATTTTTCATCAAAAACCCTTCAGAGGGTCCACTATAGGAAAGGGGTCCACTAATGGATAACGTACCCTATTTAAGTTTTCAAAATTTGAAAAAAAATACTAAATCTTAAATTTTTTGATGTTTCCTAATTTTCCAATTTTTTTTATCTCGTTCATTTAATTTTTCTATTCAAAATTTTCTAAATTATATTAATGATATAAAAATAGAAATTTTCCAAGTTTTGAAAATTTTATATGGCCGTTGCAAATATTTTTCAAGGTTTATGTCCCTTGCCTCTGGCCAATAACAAAAATATAAAATTTCAACAAAAAAACTATTTTTAGCGACACAAAATGCGAACCTGTGCAGCGAACTTCAAACTTCCTACTTTAAAAAAAGTCATTTAATTTGAACCCTCTACTGCCCAAATTTTTTTCGAATTTTTTTTTTCAGGAGGTCATTTTGAGCAACTTTTGTTCTACGAAAAACTTTACTTCTCTTGTTTTATGTTTTTCTTGTTTCATTTTTAGTATTTTAATTTGCATTTTTCTTGTTTAGTTTATGTTTGTTTTTGGTAGTATTTGGCCTATTCTACCACCTCCTGTCATTACATTTTGCCTATCTAATTTTTTCATGTTTCTACAGTCACTTTTACAATTTTTTGCTTGTTTTCACATTTTCTGTATTAAAATGTCACCTTATCATTTAAATTGTAAAAAAATGGTCTGGAACACTAGAAAAATTACTGCACACTTCTTTTTACTTAAAATATAGGAAATGCTAGTAAAAAACACAGCCAAAGTTGACCCCTAAAGAAATTACATTTTTTTAAACATTGGCAAAGTCACTAAAAACAAGTAAAACTTCCAACCCATAAATTTTCTAAAATTTTAAGAGTTCTTCTTTCCAATGCTTTTTAAAGATCGAAAATTGGTTGAAAAATTGATTTTTGGCTATTTTTTAAATCGAAGCCCGTCTAAAGGCGGGGTTGGGTTGTAGAGGGTTAAGGTTTAAAGGTAGCTTTTTATCGTTCAAGTTTGTATGGGGAAATTTGAAATAAGTATGGGAAAAAGCAAAAACATCAAAATTTTGAATCCGAGTTATTAGCGATTTACAGAAGACATTTTTGTATGATTTTTTTTTATCATCAACTTTAACGATCTATAGCGACTCTTATACCTTATCAGATTTTGCTAAAATTTTTCGCAGATGCTTATTTTTGCCGTATAAATCGAATCAGGGGGTATCCCTGTGGCCATTTCTTCCCTATGGACGATTTCTGTGTTTAGGGTGTGTCAAGTTAGCACAAGATTAAAACTTCTTTAATATTAAAAGTGACAACAATGCACGGAGTTTTTTTTTTCGGGTTTTAAGGAATATCTCAGGATTGAATTCAAATTCTTAAAATTTTTAAAGTCTTTATTTTTTTGATTTTGATGTTTTTCTTAAATTATTTAAATGATCTAAAACCATAAATTATAATTTTTTTATTTGACTAAAGTTTTTAAACTTTTTCAATTTTCAGAATATGATTTTTATTTTTTAATTTTTATTTAATTTCTTAATTTTCTAAAGCAATATTGAAAATTTTTCTTCATTTCCATAGTTTTTAAAAACTTTTGAAATGTTCTAAATTTTCTATATAGAAGAAAAAAATACACAATTTTTTAAATTTTGTGAGTTTTGAATTTTTTATTTCATATTTAATTTTTTTTGAACATTCTAAATTTTATATACATTATATGGTGACAAAAATTTTAAATAAAATTTGGACCAGCCTAGTTTCTAGAGCAACATTTGAAAGGGGCGGGTCGACGTTGCTCTTACGGCCTTTCGTCCCACCGCCCCTTTCAAATGTTGCTCCAGATTCATAAATAAAAAAATACGAAAATATAGATTTATATTTTCTATTTTTTTTTATTATTTTGACCTTTCTATGTTATTTAAGTTTCCAAAAATTAAAAAAAAAACTAAATCTAGAATCTTTTGATGATTCTTAATTATCAAAATTTTTTTTTTTCGATCATTTTTTTTTCATCTCGACCATTTCAATTTTCAGAATATTAAAAAAAAATCTAAATTATATGAATGATCTAAATTATAAATTTTCCAAATTTGTAACATTTTCTAATTTAGTTAAAGTTTTTAAACTTTTTCGATTTTTAATTTTCTAAAAATTTTAACATTTTTATGATTTTCCAAATGATTTATAACTTTTTGCTTATTTTGAATTTTTCTATGATTTTTTTTTGTAAAATTTTGTATTTTCAAAAAAAGGAGTTTTAGGCGGGCTGCGAGGACGCGAGGATGATTTTTTGTGTTTATTTTGCTTTGTTTGTGATCCGATGTTGCACGCGTTTGGTGGTCATTGTGCTAATTGAAATTGATTTTGATCACTCGCTGTTTTGTGAAATTTAAGCAATTGACTCGTGGGCAGCGACAATATCAGCCCTTCCTTTATCATCGTTAATCGGAAGGCACGCCGCCGGTTGAGTTCCTCGAAGTAACTGTGTTACAAAACACTTAATAACATACGTTTATGTGGCGTCCTAAGTTTGTACCTTTTGATTTTTATTGTTTCCAAATTCCCTAAAATCAATACAGTCCAGATGTATTTCGTATTTTTTTTATTTTCTTTCTTTTAACATGAAATACGAGTTCTGTGACTCCATTTTAGTCAAATTTGAATGGTTGATTGTCTATAACATTGAAAAAAGCATTTTTTCAATATTTCATCACCGTCATTTTGGCCGCCATCTTGGATTAAAAAATTCCAAAACCCTTTAGAGTAGTTAAGGGGTCATACCTAAGCTAAACAATAAAAAATAAGACAGCAACATTATTATATATTTTTCGTGATTCGATTGTCCGAAGTGAATTTTGCGAAGTCCTTCGGATAATAGAGTCTGGACTGTATTGTATTCCAGTTTTGGTATTAACTAATCAAGTTATCTAATTTATTGAAGAGTCAACCGTCTTTTATGTTGTATTTTTTTTTTTTGTATAAACACGCGTTTTTTTATAGTAAAATCCTAATGATAAGTTTTTCCCATGTGTAGTTCTACTGCTCGCTTGCCTAGCGTTCGATTTTTATTATTTTTTTAAAATAAACGACATTGTATCTTTCCACAGGCGGTTGCTTATGATCGCATCACCTACCATAGTGAATCCTGACCTCATACCCATCTTACTAACCCCTCAAAACTCCCATGATACTTTGCCGATTTAGCGGTCTCCACCATGCAAGTATTAGACTAACACTCCCATCCACTTTCCCGTGATCATACCACTGGTCGTGGCCGGCGCCGTAATTGATCAGCATGATAGGGGCCTTTGATCCATAAATGTAAGTTGCATTTCCGTTTTATTTTTCAACAATTAGCCACCCTGCTGATATTTATTCATGATGTTCGCACATCAAGGACACTACTGCTCGCACTGCAGCAACAGCAGCAGACAACAATGAAAGGGGGGAAACAAATACCTAGATGGAAATGAACTCACCGACCGACCGCTTGCGGGTAATTGATTTTGTTATATTTACTATTAAATGCTGGGGGGAACTTGCATTGACTTTTTTCTGATCGACCGCTGATTCTGAATCAATCGGGGTAAACGAAACTTTGTGTTCGACGTATTCAAGCTACTTTTGAGGTGCAAATTTGTCTCGAATGTTGTTCCAAACCGCAAGCGAGCAAACTAGTGCCTACTGCAGCTAACTTAATTAATAAATCAAGTGTGAAGAGAGCGAAAAGCGCGACGTGTGTTGGTTGAGGCAGCAAGAAAAGGCAACCAAATCTGGTTCAGCAACACAGTCTCAGATGATAACGACGAAATGAAGCCCCCTGAGAATTGGTATGGTTTCACAGGTCAGAAAAGGTCCCGTCTCGACAGCGAAAGTTGATTTATATTAGTCATCCTTCTCCAGAGCAGAGACGATGACGAAATTTGCTTCCGACCGACTCACCTATGTCCGCTGTCAACGTGGATGGCGTTTTGAATATTCCCATCGTGCGCGCTGCTGCTGGTCCCCCGCTCTCAACCTTCCGGAAGTTCAGGCAACTCGGGATGACTCAAGGACTTTCCGCTCGGAACTCGGAAGCGTACAAATAAAACGCACTTTGTTTTGCGCGACGACGATGACGACTCTACGGTCGGGACTGTTTTCTATTTGGCCGTCGTCGCTCCTCCTTTCTTTGGCAAGAGGAAAGCAAAAACAGCTCCACCTCAAATTTGGTGTCCCCCCTCGCTCGAGAACCTCCTCCACCAGAGAAAGAAAATAATCAGCTCGATTTTCCTTCTCCTCTCCCTCACACTTCTCTTTGTCCACCACCCGCACACACAACGAACTTGTTCTTTCGATGGCGAATTTCACCCCCAAAAACGACTTTTCCTCGCGCAATTTGACCGCCGTTCGGTGCACCGTGTCGTTAGCTAGCGGTTCGAGGCCGATTCGGATGCCGCGGCGGAAACTAACCCGGAGTAAAAACGAAAAATTTGCAATGTCGCGACAGCGCTTCGTCTGACGTTTGCGTGACTTTTCTGGTTTTTTGACTGCGCGACTGTGATGATGATGTTGCTGCTCGAAAGCGATGATAAATCAAATCAAAACAGTGCTCGAAATTCAGGGGGCGATTTTGACAGTGCAAGGAGAGGGATTGGACAGTGGGTGAGGAGAACTCCGACATTGGGAGGGATTCGGCGCTTACTGACTCCGACATTTATTTTGAAGATTACTTGAGTTTTGCCGGTTTTGCCTTCCTCACCTTACTGGAAAAAGGCTATAAAATCACTCTAAAAATGAACTTTTTAATTAGGTAGGTCACCTTCATTTGTATATATCGACTCAGAATCACCAGCTGAGTCTGTGTGTTTGGCTGTATGTAGACATGTGTACCAAATCAATGTCACTGGAATATCTCGTCACTGGCTGAGCCGATTTTGACTGTATTGGCCTCATTCGATTCGTCTTGGGGTCCCATAAGTCCCTATTGAAATTTATAAGATTTGGTAAAGCACATCAAAAGTTATGCTTAAAAAACTGCTGCATATAAATTTCACAATTTGCAAAAAAGGGTGGTTTTTGCATGAAAACCTGCCATATTATATATTTTTAGAATGGTTCTGAAATGACATTTCTTGTGGATAAAGAATTTTCAAAATCTGACTTACCTATCTAAAGTTACAAGCAGTTTAAAAACTGGTCCGAATTTACATAACCTCAATCTATTTCCCCACAGGTTTTTGCCTTCCTCACTAAAGGCTAGTACGCTGATCGGAAGGAAAGGGGTCAAGAAACAGCTTTACGAACAGCAGAACAAAGAAGAGGGAACGATTTCTTGGGGCTTTTCTTCACCCTCTCTGGCTTGCTTACTCTGCCGCTGTTGCCCATTTGAAATTTTTCTTGACCGATTCCTTCCGAAGTGCGTATACCGCTTAAGTCAGGTCTGATCGCCACAAAAAAGCCGTGTAGAGGGATGCCATTTTCCTCAAAGGGGTTGTCTGTATAGTCTTGACAAAAAATCTGTAGGTAGTCTGTTTTTTTTACTCATCGCTTATTTTTATTAGGACCACTTACGTGCTGCAATCACGTTCGGGGGGGTTGGAACAACGATGCCAGATTATTTTATGGGAGATCTGTATTTTCTTAAAATTCGTCAAATTCAAATTCGTCAAATTCGAAGCCATTAAAGATTTTTTGCTACTTTTAACAACAGATTTAAGCTTTTTAATCATATTTATGCTTAATTAAATCACTAAATTGTTGGAATTTTTAAATAAAATCAACTAAAGCCAGTATTACAGCCTTGGGTGGAATCAAGACCTGCAGAAATTGTTTGCTTCAATCGCACAAGAAAACGTGAAATAATAAGTGTTTAAGTGAAAAGTGTCTACTTAAAAATGTGTTGTAAGAGGTAATTTTTGAATAAAGATAAATTTTCAAACAAACCTTTTGTATGTATGTATGTATGTATGATCCCCATACCCGCAGGCAACTTGGTCCTGGAACACATGTGAGCGCTAGGTGAACAATTCGATCATCTTTTACTCCGTAATCTGTACACCCACGTGCATAAGTTTTTTTGCACGAATTTTTATGCTACAAATACCGGCGCATAGATCAAAATGGTTTCCCGCTTCCCTCCCCAAGCGCCGGAAATTTGTAGCGGGTGTAGGGACACTTCGTATAGACGCCCTTGCTCCCATCACGTCACTGAGGGTATGGAGCGACGAGAAATTAATAAGCATGCCCCCCCAGTCGAACCTTCATTAGAGAAGCAGGCAATCCACAACTCACAGCGAACGACCGAGGGAACACCCTACCGCGTATATAATAAGGTTGGCGTAGTTGTCTTGATTGTTTTGTGCGTATGATATTGCACACTTTGCACCAAATTCTCCACCCTTGCAAATAATATCTGCACACCAAATATTTGCACACTTGAAATCCTACCCCTTCTCCCCCCCTCTCGCCTAGAGTGGTGCGTGTCTCGACTGAGCTTTGTTGCTTTCGACCACTTTAGAACAGTTTCAAACTAGGGTGTGTGTCTTGGATAGTTTTTTTCTGCTATAGTTTGAGGTGTGCACTTTGTTGGAGAGCTTTCCACAAATTGCACGATTGTCTAAAAATCTCTGAAATCCGCAATAGAATAAGTGAGAGTTTTTTGTGTTAAAAAAAAAGAACGGGCTCACCAAATAAGAAAACATCAAATCTTGATCCAATCCAGCCTTCAAACTTCAGGTTTCCAATGATGTCAAGTTCCAGCTTCTTGGAATTGAACCGCGACGTCCATTTACTGTTACTGTTGCTGCTGGGGAATGCTGACCGTGATGAAAACCAGAAAGGAACACCAAATTTTGAAGCTGTCACAAGTTCTTCAGATCTTGAGTGATGACTTTGAAGGTTTTACCGTTGAAAGGTTCCGTGGTTCCTCTGCCAATTGTAAAACAGTTGCTCAGGTTCTTGGCATGGACATTGAAACGCCGTGAGCCGTTCCTCTCTACACTTTCACTTTCACTTTTGAATTCGAACATTCAAATATTCTTATTAAATACTCCGCTAGAACCACTACCGGGGCACTTCCACAGCAACCAACACCAGTACCGGAATCACCGGAATCTGCCGGAATCACAATTTTGGAACAAATATTCAAAGAAAAAAAACGACAGCGAAAATCTTTGACGTCCTTCTTCGAGCGTAGCTTACTTCGATCTCATAAATTTTCAAACAAACCTTTTCACCCAAAAAAAATCTATCCGTTCTATTCTAACAAAAATCAAGCAGGATTCTAGCAGAAAATTTCTGCCAGCTCATTCTAGCAGGATTCTAACAGAAATCTAGCAGCTGGCCTGTCAGAACAGTTCTAGCAGCATTTTAGCAGGATTCTAGCAGAACCGGTTGATTTCGCCGGTTCTGCTAGAACCGGTTATTGCATTTGAGCTAGAATTGGGTCCTCAAATGAAGCTTAGATTGCTGATATTATTGTTTACAGCGATAAAGCTTATTTTTCTGAGTACAATGACCCTTTGTACGACCACAAAGAGTTTAAAATGGATTTTTAAATCAATTTTGAAAAATTATCCTCGCGGCCCTTCTTGACAGAAAAGCTCCTACTTGACAGCTCGTTCCAAGGGGATCCATCGAAAAAATGTTGTCTTGTCAAAAGAAAATTTGCATTAAAATGAAAAAAAAAAGTGAGCAGAAATGGTTTTTAATCGTGTTTTTTACCGTTGTACATAAAAATTGACATAGGGCTTTAGTACCCAATTCTTTGAGAATTCTTGCAAAAATCTGGCAGAATGATGGCACAGTTCTAGTAAGAATATTTTCGCTCTGTTAGAACTCTGTAAGAATCCTGCGAGAACGCCGTGACTGGGTAGCTTTAAAAGACAGCATTGTTTATCTAACAGATTTTTCCAGATAATTTTAGATCTAGAAAAAAAAGTTTTCTCCCAACGCCCATGCCCACTTGTTCCATTTGTCGGAGTTCGAAGCCCACAGTCCAACACCGCCGCAAAGAAAAAGAAAACTGTCACTTTTCCCCGTTGTTGCGATCTGTCAGTCAGTGTCCATCAGTCCATCCACAACTCCAGCACCAGCAGCTGATCCTTTTTCATGTTTTCCATCGTTCCGCGGAATCGCTTTTCCTGGTGAAATTCGCGACGGGCTTGCGCACTGGTGTTTGTGTTTTTCGTAAATTTCGTGAGACGACGACGATGATGGCTTGGTGCGTGTGTGGCGGAGTCGCAAAGTTTTAAGCCTGCTTCAAAAGTCACAAGTTTTGTCAGTGTCCCCCCTCGGATTATGTTTCATCGCCGTCGGAAAGAGTAGGGCGTGTTGTGTGTATCGTTACGGGAACCGTGCACCGTGGTGTTGGAACCGACGGTAGATGTGAGTCCGGGTGTGTGTGTCAAAGTGGAATTCAGACGCCCAGACACAGCAAAATGCCCAATCGAATTCGGCTGATGGTGGAAATGCATCGATTCGACTGTCATTAGGAGAGAGAGCGCAAAGAAACGCGAAACGTCTAGACGGGAAGATTAGGGTGCGGGGTTCCGCCGACACCGGTTCCGGAATTTTTCTGACGGCATCGATTCCATCGAATAACGTCGAATTAGACAGGAATTGCGACACCCCACCTAGAGTTTTTGTAACGCAACCTGCGGAATCAAGTGAAATCTACGACGACGACGACGACCATGGGATTCGTCAAAGATCCGTGCGGAATTGTTTGCGTGCTGGTGACCTACTTGGCCGTGATTTACGCCGACTATGTGGTGACCCGCTGGATCATTCTGCAGACCATGCAAAATAGGTGAGCCCATCATCGGAAGGGGGGAGGTCAAGGGCCTTGGTTGTGTCTTGTGATTTTCTTTAAAAATTGTTGTGGTGTTACATGTGGGGAGGGTGAGGCGTGAGGGGAGATATCTAATCTTATCGGACGGTTGGTGGCCGTAAGCTGGGGGTCATCGAAAGAAAAGCAACAACAAACTACAGAGATATGACTCACAAGATGGAATCGAAGCGATTGAAATCAATAATTTTGTTGACAAAGAGAAGGATTTCTGCAAAGGAGATCTCATAAGGCCCAGCGCATATGCATTTCAACATGACGAAGACCGTAATATTTAATTTCAAGTAATTTGTTGTAACTTTTAATTGAACGAGCAAAAAAATCTAATATTCTGATCAAAACGAGTCGTTTTTTTATATTTTTCATAATTCGGTTTATTTAATAAAATATGATAATATAAAATCGACGGGCCTAGCACTATTTTGTTGTTCACTATCTGTTCTATCAAAGACTAATTAAAAACATCAAAGCATTGTGCAGTAACAAGGCTAAACCAGCTGTCCCAATTCGCCCCATGTGTCCCGTTTCGCCACAGATGACGGTATGGAATCCAGCCCAATTAGGAGTCCTCATGTCAAGTTTTCTATAAAAATGAAAACAAGTTATTAAATCAAAATATTTAATTTTAGGCCGTTGCAAATATTTTTCAAAGTTGTTTGAACCACAACGCCTTAAATGTCGTTAATATAAGAAAAAATGTCCAACAATTCTAAACATCAAGGTTGCACTTCGGATCTTCCTGCTATTTTTAAAAATTAAATTTAAATCAAATCATCAAATCTGAACCAAACTTTATTAGCACCATAGGTCCAGAGAAAATTTAATAAAACAATGCCCAAAGTTAATAGCTCTGAATATGGATCATTTATTGAAGTTACGAGAAAACTTCATTCCTAAGAAAATATTTTCATAAAGGCTAAAGCAAAAATTAGAAACTAAACATCAAAACACCAAAAAAAGGGAAAACAAAAAATTGACGAATTCTAGATTTCTTCAAACATTGTTTTGCGAAAGTCACTCGAAACATTGCTGTCTGCCAAGCAGGAGATAAAAATCATATTCATAATAAGTAAAAATTTATAGGTACATATTTAATTTTATCTTAGCGGCAAGTGGAGGGGTTTTTCTTTCTTTTTTGATTTTTTGCCAAATTTGCCTGCGAAACTATTATTTTAACTCAGAGATGTAATTTAAATTTAATTTCTCTGATGTTATTTTAATACAATTGAAACATTTTGGGCTTTAAATAAATAATATTCTGAAAATATTCGTTTCAAAATTCATAAAAATAATAGAGAAATCCTTGAAAAGTGAAACAGCAAAAAAAGTTAATTTCAAAATACTCTTGAAATTCCCGACATTTCCTGAATCTCAAATAATGGGCACTTCTTATCTTAGGAATGATTTCAAACAAAAAATTCTTTGTAAAAAGTCAACATCAACCATCAAAAAAATCTAAATGAATTTTAAAAACATAAAACTATTGACAATTTTCGTAAAAAAGAAATTTAACAACAAATTCCTTTAAAAAAAACCTTTGAAAATTGAAGCACTCATTATTTTGATTCAAATTAGAAACAAAAACAATTAGTCTTTGAAAAATAACCGAAAACTTGATAATATTTATAATTTCAATGTTTATTTTTAAAATTGACAGTTTTTGGTACTTCGTTTCAACTGGAATTTGGAAATGACAGAAAGTTAAAGATAACTGAATTTTAAATTTTATTCTTAATTTTAAAACATGATTGCTGTTATTATTCGTTTTACTAAGTTTTCTTTTAAATTTTGTTATTGAATTTTTGAATAAATGTTGAGTTGTCCAGTTGTCAGTATTAAATTACCTTAATTTTTTTCTTTAATGAAAAAAAAAACATTTTGACAGGATTCGATGTTTTAACACTTATTTTATGTAAAATGTTTGTAAAAACAAATTCTTTAAACATATTTCCATTCGAGCTGTCACCTTCGGCGTGCTAACATCGTGTCGAATAAGTAGCTCTCGCGAAAAGTTAATTTATTACCGCTCCCGGTGTGTTCGCCAGCACCCTGGGGAAAAGAAAGCAGCCCAAGCCGCCGCCGCTACCCGGCGAAGGCTCACCCGCACGGGACAGTTCGTCGCAGATCCTGCAGCGGGTGAACTACAAAAAGGTCCGCAAACAGCAGCAGGAAATCGCCGTGACGACCCCGCTTTCAAGGCGCCATCGAAGAAATTCGCTCGGCGGAATCTCGTCGACTTCGGACCAGCTCAACAATCATCGTCCTGGCACCCAACCCGGAGGAGGCACTGGTGGTTTCCCGACGTTTAACCAGTACGAGGCGCTTGACTTCGACATCTCCGGCGACGATGAGGAGAACAACAACAATGGCGGCGATGGGGAAACTGCTGCCGCTGGTAATGGTGCTGCCGTTGGTAGTGTTGTGAAAAACCCGGTCCCTGTACCCACCAAGGTGAGATGTCCGCCGATCTTTGTCTACGGTTCCAGTGTCCCGGCACTCAACCGGCTTTTGTCAACAACCCAACTGGGCATCGACGACTACCACCTGCGGGTAAACAAAGGTCACATCCAGATCAGGGTGTCGACTAAAATTCACTTCACTGCTGTGGTGAGTAAATTGAAAAATTCCGACGTCCAGTTTTATACGCACGGAACCAGCGACGAAACACCGGTAAAAATTGTTCTTTCCGGGCTGCCTGTGTTCCCCGTCGAAGACGTGAAACTGGAACTCGAAAGTGTTTTTCTGCGCCCCACCAGCGTCCGCCAGATGGGGAAGTCGAAACACGGCGACTACGCGCTGTACCTGCTGCAGTTCGAGAAAGGAACGGTGAAACTCCAGGAGCTGCAACAGATCAAGGCCCTGTTCAACGTCATCGTTCGCTGGAGGCACTACTCCAAGAAGAAGTCGGATGTTGTCCAATGTTTCCGGTGCCAGCAGTACGGGCACGGGATGAGGAACTGCCATCTGGAGGCCAAGTGCGTGAAGTGTGGCGAGCGCCACCAGACGACCGCATGTGTACTCCCCGCGCGAGCCGACGTCGTGGTCAACGACGACCGCTCACAAATCCGCTGTGCTAACTGCAGCCAAAACCACACAGCGAACTACAAGGGTTGCCCCACCCGCCTCAAGTACCTGCAGGACTTGAAGGCCAAGAAGAAGACGAGTCCCGCCAGCAGAAGCAACGCTCCGAAGGTGTCTGCAGTTCCTGCGCCTGCCCCACGGCCACTGGGTGGCGACTTGAGCCAGCTGCTCGGCAGCATCGCGAATCCTGGGGTCTCGTACTCGCAAGCCGTGCAGGGCCAACCCGAGTCGTCAACCTTGTTCACCGTCGAGGAGTTCATGTGCCTAGCCAGTGAACTCTTCACTAGGCTTTCGAATTGCCAGTCGAAGGCCATGCAATTCCTCGCCCTTAGCGAGCTCATTATCAAGTTTGTTTATAATGGCCAACCTTAGCTCGCTGAAGGTGATGAATTGGAACTGCCGTTCCATCCGCAACAAGGTTGTGGAATTTTTCCACTTCCTCGAAGCTCACGAAATCGACATCGCTGCAATCACGGAGACCTGGCTGCAGCTCAACAACTCGGTGTACCACGAAAACTACACCATTGTTCGCGCGGACCGTAACTCGCTGGATGCTGCTCGAGGGGGAGGAGTTGCACTTCTGGTGCGTAACGGGATAAAGTACTCCAAGCTCGAAACTTCGACCCGGGCAATCGAGTCCGTTGGGGTCACGATCAATGTGGATCCCGCACCAGTGAACATCGTTGCTGTTTACTACCCTGGCTCGACACGCAGGGCAACGCTTTGTCAGTTCCGACGCGAAATACGGCAGCTCAGCAGCATCGATGGATCAGTCTTCCTGGTGGGTGATTTGAACGCGCGGCATAGGATGTGGAACTGCACCAGGGCCAACAAGGCAGGACAAATACTGCACCAAGAGTACGAGTCCAAGGACATCTACATACACGCTCCGGATACTCCCACCCGCTGCCCCGCTGGACGAGGGAGGCCTTCCACGTTGGACCTGGTCATCTCTAACAACCTGGTGCAGATGTCGAAGCCGATAACGCACGTCGAACTGTCGTCGGACCATCTGCCGGTCACCTTTACGATCGACGCTGACGTTCCAGTCGCCCCGGCTGGAAGACTCGTCCGATGCTTCGACAGAGCGAATTGGAGCACATTTGCTCGCTCGATCGAGCGGGAGGTCGACCTTAACGCAAGCTGGATCAACGATCTGGATCGCTCGGAGAAAATCGACGACGCCATCGACAAGTTCACCGCCATCCTCAAAGCAGCTGAGGAAGCCGCTGTCCCTTCGCGTAGGATCCTACCTCAGAAGAAGGACATTCCCGACGAGCTGAAGCTGCTAATCCGGCTGAGGAACGTGCGGCGTAGACAGTTCATCCGAAGACGGGACCCGCTCATCGGAGCGGTGGTGACCCACCTGAACAACGTCATCAGCACCAAAAGCGCCGAACACCGCTACAAAAACTTCGGCTCCTTGCTAAGGACGCTGAACAACGGCAGCAACAAGTTCTGGAAGCTTACCCGCAACCTCCGGAACACGGTCAAGTACAGCCCCCCGCTGAACGTCAACGGAGACCTCGTAGCGAGCCCTTCAGCGAAAGCCGAAGCGCTCGCGAGTGCATTCGCCGCTGCCCACAACAACGAGCAACCAGGTGATCCCGAAACATCGGCCGCTGTGGAGAACGCGCTTGGCCACATCCGAGCGACAACTCCTCCCGTGCCTCCGGCCGCCCTTGTCAAGCCGAAAGAGGTCAAGGCGATCATCAGCAAGCTCAAAAACCGAAAGTCTCCGGGGCAAGATGGAATCCGGAATACGTGCCTCAAGCAGCTGCCAAGAAAAGGGTTGGTCGTCCTGACCAAAATCTTCAACGCTTGCCTGGCCTTGGGCTACTTTCCGGCCGGCTGGAAACACGCGAACGTGATCGCCATCCCAAAGGCGAACAAGGACATAACCAATCCAGGTAACTACCGCCCGATCAGCCTTTTGAGCAGCCTAAGCAAACTCCTGGAACGGGTGATCCTCGCCCGGATAAACCGTCACCTAGAGACGGAGCAACTCATCCCACACGAGCAGTTCGGCTTCAAGCCGGGGCACTCAACGGTGCACCAACTCGCCCGTATCTCGGAGATGGTGAAGCGCGGTTTCCTGGCGGGGAAGTCGACCGGCATGATCCTTCTCGACGTCGAAAAGGCCTACGACTCCGTGTGGCAGGACGCCGTGGTCTACAAGCTCTTCCGCTCGAACCTCCAGCCGTTCCTGGTCAAGATCGTCGAGTCGTTCCTGACAAAGCGGTCGTTTACGGTGACGGTGAATGGCGAGCGTTCTTCCGTCCACAACATCCCCTTCGGCGTGCCCCAAGGATCAGTGCTGAGCCCGACTCTCTACAACATCCTTACCTCCGACGTGCCGATGATCGATGGAGTGTCGTACGCATTCTTTGCGGATGACACTGCATACTTGGCATCGGATAAGGACCCGAAGATCGTCGTCACCCACCTACAAGCGGCACAGAACAACCTCGAGGAGTTTCAGCGGAAGTGGCGCATCAAGCTGAATGCTGGGAAAACCCAGTCCATCTTCTTCACCAGGAGGCGTGCTGCTCGGCACCTTCCCCGCAGATCGATCAGCGTCAACGGCCAGCCTGCAACGTGGGACGACGAAGTCACGTACCTGGGTGTGGTGCATGACAAGAAGCTAAAGTACGACAAGCACGTGAACTACATCATCGGGAAGGTGGATCGGTCCACCAAAGCGCTCTACTCCCTGCTGAATCGGCGGTCGAAGCTGAGCATCAAGAACAAGTCGCTAGTGATAAAGTGCATCATCCGTCCAATGCTGACCTACGCTGCTGCGGTCTGGGGCAACTGCGCCAAATCGCACCGAAAGCGACTCCAGGTGAAGCAGAACAAGCTGCTCAAGATGGTGCACAACCTGGACCCGTGGTACCCGACCGACGATCTACACAAGCTGGCCGGCGTCGACACCATCGACGCAAGCATCGAAA
This sequence comes from Culex pipiens pallens, assembly GCF_016801865.2. NCBI lineage: Eukaryota > Metazoa > Arthropoda > Insecta > Diptera > Culicidae > Culex > Culex pipiens. The sequence goes on along the minus strand of NC_068938.1, from coordinate 32,441,866 downwards.
AGGCAACGAGAACCTTCAGGACTTCATGTGGGATGTCAACGAATCCGCTCATCGAAGCACTCCTCCGTCAACAACTGTGATATTAGTTTTTAAGCCAAACATAGATCTAGGGTTTTTTCTCAAAATTTATTTTCCCTAAAAGAACACCCAGTTAGCAAAATCTAAACTTAGAAATATGTATCCTCCCTGCAAAGGCTTATGAATTGATCTCAGTTGAAAGGTTCTCCAAATCTCTGAATTGCAAATGTAACATCCTGGAGCAGAACTGTTAAATTCTAATAAAAACACAATTGAATTGAATTGAATTAAACATATTTGCAATAACTTAAACCAACATTTGTTGGATTTATTTTTTTGAAAATTCAATATTTTTTCATGTTTTCAATATGTAAAAAAAGTATTTGAATTCTTTCATTCAAAACGAATAACGAATGGATTTTGACTTTTTAAGTTTTCCGATAACTGAAAATCAAGCTTTATGTAGAGTAATTTACCCATACTCACCAAAAAGTTCAAGGGAATCATTTGGAAAAAAATATTTGAAATGACTTAGTGAATTTAGTTCAACAATTAAAAATATTTACAACAAAAAACATTGCCAAACTCAAGTTGGCATCGATGTGATAAAAGGAAACAGAATCCTACATTTATGCTAATCGGAGGTCCTAATCGTTAAAATTAGGCTCAATTTTTCATTAACTTTGTTGCAAACAAAAAAAAAAATTGATTCATAAAAAAATATTATAGAAATCTGTGTCAAATACATTCAGTGTTTATTATGATTTTTATGTCTTAAAAACCCTTTTCATTGTCAAATAGGAAAGGAACCCTAATTTTAAATTAAGTTACTAAAGTGAGTGAATTTAATTTGAAAATTGTACAAAATTTTACAAAATTATTCAAGAATTAGAATTTGTTTCAAGCAGTTATGGTTGAGATTCCCGACTTTCTGATAAAAAATAACAAATTCCCGACTTTCCCGATTTCTCGACTCAAGTGGCCACCCTGAATTAATTTAACAAAATTTAACTATCAAACCATTCAAATTTTTAATTTGCGTTCCAAAACTGCCCTCGAGGTTAAGCTGGCTGAGGACCACTGGGCTAGCGGGTGACGATTTTCAAGATTTTCAATTTCCCAGAAATCGAGAGTTGAATTTTGAAAAAATGAAATTGCAATTAATTGGGTACTAAAGCCCTATGTAAATTTTTATGTACAACGGTAAAATTCACGATTAAAAACCATTTCTGATCACTTTTTTTCATTTTAATGCAAAAAAAATATTGACAAGACAACATTTTTTCGATGGATCAACTATGGTCCCCTTGGAACGAGCTGTCAAGTAAGAACTTTTCTGTCAAGAAGGACCGCGAGGTTAATTTTTCCAAATTGATTTAAAAATCCATTTTAAACTCTTTGTGGTCGTACAAAGGGTCATTGTACTCAGAAAAATAAGCTTTATCACTGTAAACAATAATATCAGCAATCTAAGCTTCATTTTAGGACCCAATTCATAGTTATTCTATTAAACATCAAATTAAGCAATCCCGATATGTATAAGTTCTGTTTTTTGAAAATGTTTGCTGAATCTGCAAATACAAGATCATTGCTAGAGCTTTTTGGAAACAAGACTGTTGTGTTATTAATTTTTACAATTCATCATCCGCATTAAGTGATTTTTCTAACATATCTGTGTCCTGGTTCCCCTGTAAAATCCCGCAAAATTGACTAATTTGGTGAAATCCTACTATAGAACCACCCTTTAAAATATAATTTTCTCCCGTCTTTTTTTGTTTTGCAGCTTGTGGGCCCCCTTCCACGTGGTCACGTTCAACACGATCGTGTTCCTGCTGGCGATGGCCCACCTGAAGGCGGTCCTGCTCGACCCGGGCACCGTCCCGCTGCCCCAGACGCGCATCGACTTTTCCGACCTGCACTCGGAGCGAAACTACAACCGCGAGCACGAGGAGTGGACGGTTTGTACGCGGTGCGAGACGTACCGGCCACCGCGGGCGCACCACTGCCGGATCTGCAAGCGGTGCATCCGCCGGATGGACCACCACTGTCCGTGGATCAACAACTGCGTGGGCGAGCGCAACCAGAAGTACTTTTTGCAGTTTCTGATGTACGTGTGCGCGCTGGCGCTGTACTCGATCTTCCTGATCATCGCGTCGTGGGTGTACCCGTGCGAGAACTGCACGACGACGGTGCCGGAAACGCAGAGCCGGATGCTGCACAGCGTGCTGCTGCTGCTGGAGTCGGCGCTGTTTGGGCTGTTTGTGATTGCGATTATGGTGGACCAGATGCACGCGATTCTGTACGACGAGACGGCCGTTGAGGCGGTTCAGCAGAAGGGACCGTATCGGACTCATCGGCCGAAGATGGCGCTGCTGGCGGAGGTTTGCGGCCGTGGGCACCCGGTCATGTGGATGTTCCCGTGTGCTAGTTTGAATCGGAAGCTCCACGATGTGCCGCTGCTGAGCCATGACGTTTAAGAGGGGTCGTTTGAGGTAGGAGGTAGAACAGAGAATTGTACTCTATTTTGTGTTCCCGCGCGCTCTGTGTTAGAAGTATCATGTTTCGTTGCTTTTTCGAACGCGTTTCTGGTCACGCAGCAGGAGCCAGCAAAGAAAGGATTCGACCGTAAATCGGTGACAACTTAAAGAGTATATATATTTAGTATGTATGTATTAGTCATTTATGGAAACAAAAACGGGAGGGGGGTGTTGGGGTAGAAAAGCTAGATAAATATTTACGGCTTCCGGTGCACTGCGGAAAAGCAAGAAAAAACTCAAAGTAATGCCGAAGCTAATGCGTATCGAGGTGGGGTTGTCTTCCTTCGAGCTGTTTTTTGGTTTTAACGGTAATCGTGCCAGGTGCGCCAAGTTGTAAATGATTTTATTTCGACAGCCAGCATTAATACTATGATTAGTAAGCCAATTCGTTGCAACAATCGATTGAGAAGGATAACAAAAAACTTTGCATGTTGATGTGCTTTGAATATCAAAATCGAGTAAAACAAAATAGTTCCAGTAACTAAGAACAATTGAACAAATGACGTACAAAATGTGAACCACATTGTATTTAAAACCGTAGTCAGACCAACAAATCAAACTACTAAAATTAAAACTCATGAAAAAAACTTTGGTTTCTTTAGCAAACAAACAAAAACCTACTAGACATTTCTACCATCAATGTGACCTCAAGGAACGGAGGCCAAAACTAATGAAAACCAATATACTTCAACTACCTGACGGCACCCGAGTCACGGTTATTCTCCCACTTGACACCTCCGCCGCGCACGCACGCACCGAATTCAATTTCCAACATTCACATTCTTTACACCCGTTTACGAAAACTCAATCGGTCCGTAAATATTATAGGTTGCGAATTGTTAATTATTTTTAAGTGGATTTATTCTGTTGTAAATATTTTGCATTTTTTTTATTATTGTAGGATTGTAATATTTTTAGAATTGAGTTTTTTTAAAGGTGCGTTTCCCTTTTTGTTTCGTTTTGCTTTCCCATGATACTGTTCACCGAAACTTCCTGTCATACAATCGATGCGACTTTTGTAATTCATCAATTAGCAGTTAAGGCAACTCTTTACATGTATAAGCAATTCAAGGGTGAATGATATAAATTTAATCTAGCTTTTGTAAATAGTTTAAGATTATTCGGGTGGAACCGCAACGTTGAAACACTATCACGGTGCGATTGTTGAGAAGGAAAATACAAAAAGTAAAAAATACAAGATTCATTGCAGAATTTGAAATACCCAAAAAGGTTAATGTGCGAAACAAAAAAAAATCAAACAACTGGAATTCATTGCAGAAGCTCTCGAACAAACATCACACCTACAACTAATATATATATTGCAAAATCTATATATACACATAAAACATTTTAAAATAGTAATTCATGTGAAAAAAAAACAAACAGCAAACTGAATGCAATTCGAAATAATTGTCGTTACATTATACAAACCTAAGCGAACAGAGCTTCAAAAGTCACTAGGGATTAGAGAAGCGAACAAGTCTGATTAATGGGAAAGGGAAAGAGAATACTAAATAAGAGAAGAAGAAAAAATAAACCCGTTTGTGTGTGCAGAACAATTGCTGGAAAAAGTCGGAATTCAGGCGGAATCCCCGTTGGATTGGAAAGGAAAGGAGGAGAGCGAGCGAACGTGCAGAATGAAAGCAAGAAAATACATTTTTTATATTTATAAAAAGAAAGAAGAATAAAAAACCCAAAAATAAAAAAATCTAATTGGCACACCACCAAACGTACTCACGTAAATAGCATCACGTGCTGCCCGCCACCTACACAGTGCACAGACACACACACGTACACATCAACACCACCACCGCATACGACATCCACACATAGAAGAGGAAGAAACAAAAAACTTTCCTAATCATTGTAGTTCCCGTTTCTTGAAACAGAGAATACATGTCATGAGAGAAATGTGCAATAAATGGTGTAGAGTTACTTTTTCTGTGAGGAAATATTGAGAAAATTCCTGTTAACTTTTTATCTATTTTTTTCTGGTGTTTAGATTAGGAAATTGCACATAAGTTATTTATGTATGAAATAAAACAAATGGCTTGAAAACTTCTATGACAAAAAAAAATCTCAACGTTGCAAGCTGTAGATTATAATTAAGACTACTCAGCAAAAAAAGTAGTTATACTCTAAAAAATACCCATTTCTTTATTTAACTTTTTTTACTAAAAGTTTTATTCTAAAATTGTTATTTATTAATCTTCGAAAAAAATGTATATGTTTAAGAAGACTCAAAAACACATCTTTTGAGCAATATATGTGAAGGTGTAAAAACCTATTCCAGAGATATGAATTTTTGAAGAAATATTGATCAAGGTTTAATCAAATTTTTCGCAATTCGCAATTTTCAGTGTAAGAACGGGCCTTGACCGATCTTATGCACCAGGTTCCCGACGAACACGCACTGCCCTTACACCTACATCTCACCCTTGCTCTGAGTCAGTACGAGCAACACGCTAGAACACGCTTTGAGTGTTCGTGCCAGGCATGCACACCTTCTTTTCCGGTTACGCATTTTAACTCGGCCGGGGGTGGTACATTACGTAGGGTTTGATGTAAGTATAAGCGCCTAACCATTTAAAGTGTGCCTATCAACTTTCATTAAAGCAAAAACTGTTATATTTTTAGTTTGAATTCAAAAACTAATTGTTATTTTACTGGGTGTTGTTTTTCTCCTGAAATCTTTCCTAGTGTTGAGTCGTGTTTATATGTTGCTATTTCTTTTGTCACGGTGTTGTGTTACAATTTTTGGTCCTAAGCATGTTATAAAAGTTTACCAAAAATACAATAGTAATATTTGTGTTAATCCTTTAACCATTCCATAAATTGAGTAAGAGCTCAAACCTCACTTGTTTGAAAAAAAGTGTGAAGATTGAAAACAATAGACAGTAAAAGAGAATTTATAAAAATCAAGAATCAATAGTAAGAGAATGATGAGCGTATTTTAATGAATAAAAATAAGAAGCTAGATGTATTAGATGTAAAATTAGACAATAGTTAATAAATAGAGATACAATACAAGCTTAGATTATAGTAATGATAATTTATAGGACAGATAAAGAATTATTCAAATCAGTATCAATTGGTAAAAAAGAGTGGAAAAGCTTTGAGAGATAAGAGAATCAAAAGTTAGTAAAATCAAAATCAAATGATGGATATTAAATAGAAGAATCAGTGAAGAATTGAGAATCAGTAGAGCAAAATAAAAATAGGAGATAGGTGGTAGCTGAGAATGAAGAGAAGAGAAACCCCATTGTGCGATGTTTCAGGTACATCCACAGCAGTTGACTCAACATAATGCGAATCAAAACAATACCGTCTACAATCACAAATTACTTCTCTTTCCCACATTGTCGCGCCCCTTTCTTTTAGCCTTCTCGACTCTGACCCGCGGTGGTCAAAGGTTTACGATCCGTTTCCACAGGCGACCAGCTAGGTCATCATGAAAACCAAGCCAACGTGGAGGTAAGAAAATAGGACACTCGCAAGGAACCAGAGCTAAACTGTTCTGATCAAGATAATTCGGATGATCTAACAGAACTACGGATGTAGTTAGTTGCGCTCCTTCCAGAATGTTCCTTACGTGGACGTCAACCGAAGAGCACGCAACAAGGTCAGTGCCATTGCATGCTCTTAGGTATCAATCCTTGGCCTGCAAGGTTAAATCAAATTTGCAACTTTACCCATTTTTTTTTATAAAGTTTTGGAGTTATTCTCACTTTTAGGCAGGATTACTAATGAGTGACCTGTAAATTGTCAAAATAAATATTTTATTAATGGCTGAGAAAGCCATAAAGTCATCCTGTTAGGATTACCAACAACGAGTTCGAGCTAAAAATAAATTATTAAATTCTTGAATTTTTAAATTCTTAAAATCGAAAATTAATAAATTCATATTTTTTTTTAAATTCTTAAATTCTTTACTTCCTAAATTCTTAATTCCTTAAATTCTTAAATTTTTAAATTCTTAAATTCCTAAATTTTTAAATTCTTAGATTCTTAATTCCTAAAATTCTAAAAATTTTAATTTTTTTAAAATTCTAAAATTCTTAAATTCTTAAATGCTTAAATTCCTAAATTCCTAAATTCTAAAATTCTTAAATTCCTAAAATCTTAAATTCTTAAATTCCTTAAATCTTAAATTCTTAAATTCTAAAATTCTAAAATTCTTTAAATTCTTAAATTCTTAAATTCTTAAATTCTTAAATTCTTAAATTCTTAAATTCTTAAATTCTTAAATTCTTAAATTCTTAAATTCTTAAATTCTTAAATTCTTAAATTCTTAAATTCTTAAATTCTTAAATTCTTAAATTCTTAAATTCCTAAATTCTTAAATTCTTAAATGCTTAAATTCTTAAATTCTTAAATTCTTGAATTTTTAAATTATTTTTAATTTTTTTTATTTTAGATTTTTTTATCCGGAAATTATTGAATTCCCAAATTCATCATTTTTGTTTTAGAATATTAGAATTTCGTGGTTTTCGTAAATTTGAATTTTTTAATTTCTATATTTCTGATTTTTGAAACTTCGACTTGTAATTTCTAAAAATTTTTAGGCTTCGAATTTTAATTTTTTTTAGCTATTGAATTTATAAATACTTTAATAAATATTAAAATTATTATTCAATCCTGCATATTTTTTTTTATTTTGAATTCCTAAATTTCAGATATTGAAAATTGTTGAAATTTCCTTTATTATTTTTTATCTTTTTTTGTTATTCGAAATTTCTGAAATGGTTGTTTTTCCATATTTTGAAATTTTTATTTTTGAATTATTTGTATTGTAATTGTTGAATTTATAAAAATCAGATTATTATTGAATTTTTCAGTAAGAAAAAAGATATTTGTATGATTATTGTCAAGTTTATTTTCACTCTAGTTCACTTAATTTCGGTCCCGCCAGTGTGGATCAATCGGAAAGCGCTGTGGACTCATAATCCTGAGGTTGCTGGTTGGTACTAGCAACAGTTGGCGACGCGAAGGCCGACAGCTATAATAACCACATCTTTTTTTTACTCCATTTCGACCAAAAAACTAAATCTGTCCTTTTAATTTAAAAATTTGGCATTTTTTTATTTTCTGCGAGGATTTTCAATATTATTATATGGATACAAAATTATTCAAACGTTTGTAACTTTCAGTCGCATTCAAATAGTAAAATTCAAATTCTTTGATTTTTTTTCATCAAAACATATTGCAAACAAGCTCCGCGCGAAGAAACGTCAAACGCCACTTTCCGTTTCTGTTACTTTTAAGCTGCGTACCGCCTAAGAAAAATCTTTTCGTGACCCTTTCCTTGACCGTTTCTCGGGCGTTTTTTAAACGGAGTTTGCGTTCCTTCCAATCTGCGTATCAACCTAAAAAATGGTCAAGTTTTTTTTTCCATTGAAATTTGATTTAGTTTTTAAAAATTACTTTTTTAAATTATCAAGTTTTTTTTCAATTGGTTCGGTTTAAAAAAAGTTTTTTTGATCATTTAAAAAAAATCCATCTTATAATACAGAATTTAATACATTTACATACACATTTTGTATGCCCAGCCCCCAAAATTGTATGTAGACTTGTATGGAAAAAAGTAATGATGCAAAATAGGGAATGCAAGGACGAAGTTTCCGAATAAAAAAAAGCTGGGAAAGGAAGAAACATGAGTTTTAGATGATTTCTAGATTAAATTTTCAAAACAACCTATCCCTCATGGGTTTCCTATGCAGATAGGGCCTTTTGAAAATTTAATCGAGATTTGATATCAATTGCCATTTCAATTTTGAATTTTTTTTTTTGTAATTTTTACCCTGATTTTTGTGACAGTTTTGAATACAACTTGAGCTTTGAGAATCTCTAAGTTTAAAAATTCTCGTTTTCTTTTTTTTAAATAAGGCCGTTACATATATATCTGATATATTTGAAACGGCCTTAAATTTTAAAAGCAAAAACATACATTTTTTATGAGAATTTCTGGATTTAATCCCTCGCGACAAAGTAACTGCTGTAACCAGCGCAACAAAGTCGATGTGACATTTCTCTGTTGCATCGCCACCCCACGCAACCCAAAATAAAAATAATTATCTCCGAGATATTCACCTTGCTTCTATCTCCCAGAGCAGTAAATCTTAGTCCGTGGGTGGACAAACATCGTCGCGCTCATCACATCGCACACACTCACGTCATGCCCAGCCGTACGATTGTGGTGACCGGATTTGGTCCGTTTGCCGGCCACGAAGAGCGCAACGCCAGCTGGGAGGCGGTCCGACTGCTGCCAAATTCGCTCGTCCACGGCGGCAGGGAGTACGCCCTCAAAAAGCTACAGGTCCCGGTCACGTACGAGGCGGTGGACGCGGTCGTTCCTCGGGTGTGGGAGGAGAGTCCGGCGCTGGTTGTTCACTGTGGCGTCCACGGGAACATTAGCACGATTAACTTGGAGCAGTGTTCGTACTCGGCCGGATATTGTAGGCCGGACTTTGCAAACAAGTGCTTGCCGTGCGATAAGGTGGCGTTGAGGAGTGCGTCGTCGGGGGAGGAAGAGGATGGGGGCAAGTGCGTGAGGTTGGACACGAATCTGAAGGTGGAGTCGATTGCACGCGAGCTGAGCACGGTTCGGTGCGTGCACTCGACGGAGGTTGGCAACTACCTGTGCGGCTACATCTACCTCAAGTCGTTGGATTTCAGTCGGGATCGAACGCTTTTTATTCACGTGCCAAACGTCGGCAAGCCGTACAGCTCGGAACAGACCAAGGATGCGATTTTCCAGGTGCTGGGACGCTGTCTGGATCAGCTGGAGTCGGAGGGAAAGCTTTGAAAGGTCGGCTTTCGGACGCAAAGATTTTAACGAGCTTGTTTTTTAGTTTATCAATGTTATAAATTCAATCTGTATTGGATGTTGTGTTTTAATAAATTGTACTTTTAACCCGATTTCCTGCTCTTTCGCTTTCCTTTGGTAGGCTGCAATCCCTGGATAGCCTCTTCCACTTTGCTGACGATCTGTTCATCGGATTGTTCCGCAAAGGAGTTGATCTAAAATAATTTAAAATTAACTTAAAAATCTTCATCAATACAACAGATTGCTTCAACTCACCACAACGTTCGGCGTCGATATGTGTTCCAGCAGTCGCAACTTCAATCCCATCAGGCCCGTCGGCGTTTGCTCATCTGACAAGCAGTTCGTCTTTTCCAGCACGTCCACGTTGAACTCCACCCCGTTGTCCAGCGTAACGAACAGCCCAGCAATGTTCAGGAACTTAACCGGCAAGCTGAACTGGACGTGAGCTATCTGCAACTTCTCGCGCGCCGCCTCCAGACAACTCGCTACTCGCTGCAGTTGAGCGCGATGCCGCACCAGAAACTCCGGACAGCTGCGATCCAGCTGGAAGGCGTCCACCCGTGGCAGTCGGGAGATGATCTTGAACGCCTCGGGACGTTCAATTTCGGCGCAAGCTAGCAATAGGTCACGGCGTGATTCGATTTTGACGCGATCTCGCTTGAAGTTTTGCATCATCTGGCGATCGCTGAAGATCGAGGACATCAGATCTACCGAGGGTAGGTTCATGACCCACAGGGAGAGGCACGTGTCGACGAGGGTGTCCGGGGTGTAGCGGTATTCTTCGCGTTCGATCTTTTCGAAGATTTTGTTCAACAGGTTGTTGGGTTCCAGATCGAGCTGGGTGATTGGTATGGACAAGGTTGCACAACCGTGCAGGAACGTGGCCAGATCTTTTGGTCGAAAGCTTTGAGACGTAGATTCCTCTTCTTCGTTGGTGGCAATCTCCTCTTCTATTCGTCGGGAAGCTTCGTCCAGGAACAGCTTGTTTAAGGAATCATCCTTGACGGAAATTTCCGCTAAGTACACGAACAAGTGCGACAATCCTCGGAAATCCAACGCCGTAGCATCATTCTCAAGAATTGACCTGAGCTTCTCGAGCACCCGTTCGGACCGCATCCTGTTCATCCGGGCACACTTGATCAGTGTCACAAACAGCGCCATATCCTTGCCCTCAAAGTTGCAAATTTCGTTCTCGAGCCGCTTCAAAAACCTTTCATTGCTTATCCTGACGCTCGTCTTATAGCTGGCATTGGCCAAAATTGCAAAGTCCATCAGATCAAGCTGATCGTTCAGGAACTCCCCCAAGTAACTCTGCAGATACTGATCCATCAAATGTCCCCCAAACGCGTTCCTCTTCCACAGCCCCAGAAAGAACAGCACCGTCATAAAGTCCTTCTCGTTAGGTTTCTCCGCAAACAGCTCCACCAACCTCGGCATCGCTTTCCTATAACTCTTCAACTTCGTAATCTTGTTCGGCAGCAGATACATGAACCCGTGCAGGATCGTGACCAGCTCGTTAAAGCTCGCCCCCTCAACCCGGCCCTCACTCTCCTCGTCCAGCGCGTTCGCCACATCCGCAAACAGCCGAAAGTCCGTCTTGCTCCGGAAGTCCGCCGTCAAGCAGATCAGCTTGCCCAAATCCAAGCAGCTCACCTTCCGCAACTCACCCAAAAACGCATCCGGACTGTACACCGGATAAAACGACGCATACTTGAACCCGAACCGCGTCCGGTCGTCAAAGTCCCGCCGCGTGAGGGCAATGTGCCGCGAGAACCGGTGAATCAGCGTGCCCGTTTCGCCGTCCGACGACTCGAACTGGAACTCGCGCGGGTGGAACGTACTATACAGGGCGGCGATCGCCGAAGGGACTTGTTGCTGGCGTTGAACACGACTCGCCGCCGAGCGGACCGCGGAACTTAGGAGTTTGAACATGGTTTCACCTGCGTTTTTAATTTTGTACGAAATTATTGCACAACATGCCGTCGTCTTCGTTCGAAACGTGATGTCGCGCCGCGGGACTCTGAATGTGCATCAAAAGTGCACTTTTGTTGGTAAACAGAAGTGAGCACGTGTAGTGACAGTAGCTGTCACCCATCGCAGTGGGCGGGGTGCGTTCTATCCCAAAATGTATTAAAATTTAATTAAAATTTGTGTCTTTTCAAATGTTTTGGGTTGATTTGAAAATTTAAATATTTTTTTGGTCGTTTTTTCACCCATTTTTTTGTGAAAAAAGTATTTTAACATTATGAAGATCAACGCAAAATTTCTGATGATGACCAGTGGAAGTTTTGGAAGCGGAGCTTTCGCGATTATCTGGACCAGCTCTCTTCAATTCCTCAAGTGTCGTCGTCGGATGAAATGGCAGTTTTGGCCAGATGAGGTCTGCGGTCCGGGCCCCCCTAGCTGCAGCCGTTGTTGGAGTGGAGATATTCGGAGCTAAGGAACACTTCCACTTCATCCGATCGGCCTGTTTTTTTTTATCAAGAATTTGGGATCTGACGATCGGGACCCCACCCACCTGGCTGTGTCTTTTGAAGATTTGCTGTTCCTTGGTGAGAGCTTTCCATCATTATTTGCTATTTGACTATATTCCCCTTTATTATAATATAATATTATAAATTCAATAACCCTCCTACCCCTTTCTCATTTTCCCATTCCCCATTCCCAATTTCCCCAACCCCAATTTTCCCATTTCCACTTCCCCCCTAAAAATATAAATAATTGTCAATTTACACTAACACACCACACCCAACTTATTCGGAGCGTTTGGTACGGTATGTCCACGCATCCTTCCTCCCCTGTTGATTCTGTGAAATGTGGTCCGTTCACAGAATCTGTCTCTGCGGTTAATGCAACGCAGTAGGCCTGGCCGCTTTAAATTTTGCAATACATTTTCGGGGTAACTCGGATGTACTGCAATTATTACTATCCAGGTTTTTAAGCAAAAATGGCGTTCGAAAGGTGAACGCCCGAAATGTCAAAATCACGCAGTGGTACCAACATTACGAAGAAAGTGTGCCATGGCATGACAGCCACATTTTTTTTCTAATGTTGGTGCTACTGCGCGATTTTGACATTTCGGACGTTCACCATTCGAACGCCATCTTCGCTTAAAAACTTCGATTGACAAGAAAGAACTTGGGGCGTAATCTAACCACAAGTTCTTCCAGGATGCTTTCTTCGGACTTGCTGCGCTTGTGTTCGATTAGATTAGATTTGAAAATTTAAATACTTTTATTGGAGAGATCTGTAAATAAAAAAAAAACATTTATTTTTTGACAGTGACGTTTCTTCGCCCGGTTCTTGTTTACATTATGTTTAAATGAAAAAAAAAAAAAAAACAAATGATCTGGATTTTGAATTGATTGATTTGAATTGAATTGAATGATCAAATTTTGAATGTGGTTCTAAATTACAAACGTATTAATAATTATGAAAAATATTAATTAGCCTACCGTACAATGCCGAATCTCAAAACACAGAATTTTAATTTTAATAGGACGCAATTTGTTTTTTGCTCAAAATAAATTTAACCAGAGGAAAAACCCAAGAATTATCACTAAATTGTCTGGCATACAAACATTAAAAAAATCGAAAGTAAATAAAAACAAAAATTCACAAATTTCAAAATACAAATATGCAAAAATATATTTAAAAAAAAATCAAAATCCAAGTTAATTTAAAAAAATCAAATGTTTGTTAATTCTCAAATTTAAAAATACTAATATACAAAAATTTAAACATCATCAAATTCAGGAATTAAAAATACAAATATTCAGAAACTGCATATTCAAAATTTAAAACTTCGAAAGTTAAGAACATCTATAGAAAAATTCTAAGAAATTATAATTTTAAATAAAATGAAAAATAAAAATTCAAAAATTCAGAAATTTGTTTCTAACTTAAAATATGACTCCATTATGAATTTATGCATTTGTTAATTTAAAAATTTAAGAATTTGAGTATTAAGGAGTTCAATCATTTTAAAATCAAAGGATTTGTAATATAGTCCGGACTCGATTATCTGATGTTTTGTATGGGACTTCGGAAAATCTAATAATGAACAAAAAAACAAGGGCTTCGGATAATCGAGTATGGACTGTATAAAAAAAAGAAGAATTCTAAACTTTTTTTCAATTCAATTGGTGTTTATTAGAATTTAACAGTTCTGCTCCAGGATGTTACATTTGCAATTCAGAGATTTGGAGAACCTTTCAACTGAGATCAATTCATTAGCCTTTACAGGGAGGGTACATGTTTCTAAGTTTAGATGTTGCTAGCTGCATGCTCTTTTAGGGAAAATAAATTTTGAGAAAAAACCCTAGATCTATGTTTGGCCTAAGACTAATATCACAGTTGTTGACGGAGGAGTGCTTCGATGAGCGGATTCGTTGACATCCCACAGGAAGTCCTGAAGGTTCTCGTTGCTTTTTCGATGCTTGCGTCGATGGTGTCGACGCCGGCCAGCTCGTGTAGATCGTCGGTCGGGTACCACGGGTCCAAGTTGTGCACCATCTTGAGCAGCTTGTTCTGCTTCACCTGGAGTCGCTTACGGTGCGATTTGGCGCAGTTGCCCCAGACCGCAGCAGCGTAGGTCAGCATTGGACGGATGATGCACTTGACCACGAGCGACTTGTTCTTGATGCTCAGCTTCGACCGCCGATTCAGCAGGGAGTAGAGCGCCTTGGTGGAACGATCCACCTTCTCGATGATGTTGTTAACGTGCTTGTCGTACTTCAGCTTCTTGTCGTGCACCACACCCAGGTACCTGACCTCGTCGTCCCACGTCGCAGGCTGGCCATTGACGCTGATCGATCTGCGGGGAAGGTGCCGAGCAGCACGCCTCCTGGTGAAGAAGATGGGTTTTCCCAGCGTTCAGCTTGATGCGCCACTTCCGCTGAAACTCCTCGAGGTTGTTCTGTGCCGCTTGTAGGTGGGTGACGACGATCTTCGGGTCCTTATCCGATGCCAAGTATGCAGTGTCATCCGCAAAGAATGCGTACGACACTCCATCGATCATCGGCACGTCGGAGGTGAGGATGTTGTAGAGAGTCGGGCTCAGCACTGATCCTTGGGGCACGCCGAAGGGGATGTTGTGGACGGAGGAACGCTCGCCATTCACCGTCACCGTAAACGACCGATTCGTCAGGAACGACTCGACGATCTTGACCAGGAACGGCTGGAGGTTCGAGCGGAAGAGCTTGTAGACCACGGCGTCCTGCCACACGGAGTCGTAGGCCTTTTCGACGTCGAGAAGGATCATGCCGGTCGATTTCCCCGCCAGGAAGCCGCGCTTCACCATCTCCGAGATACGGGCGAGTTGGTGCACCGTTGAGTGCCCCGGCTTGAAGCCGAACTGCTCGTGTGGGATGAGTTGCTCCGTCTCCAGGTGACGGTTTATCCGGGCGAGGATCACCCGTTCCAGGAGTTTGCTCAGGCTGCTCAAAAGGCTGATCGGGCGGTAGTTACCTGGATTGGTTATGTCCTTGTTCGCCTTTGGGATGGCGATCACGTTTGCGTGCTTCCAACGAGCCGGAAAGTAGCCCAAGGCCAGGCAAGCGTTGAAGATTTTGGTCAGGACGACCAACCCTTTTCTTGGCAGCTGCTTGAGGCACGTATTCCGGATTCCGTCTTGCCCAGGAGACTTCCGGTTTTTGAGCGTGCGGATGATCGCCTTGACCTCTTTCGGCTTGACAAGGGCGGCCGGAGGCACGGGAGGAGTTGTCGCTCGGATGTGGCCAAGCGCGTTCTCCACAGCGGCCGATGTTTCGGGATCACCTGGTTGCTCGTTGTTGTGGGCAGCGGCGAACGCACTTGCGAGCGCTTCGGCTTTCGCTGAAGGGCTCGCTACGAGGGCTCCGTTGACGTTCAGCGGGGGGCTGTACTTGACCGTGTTCCGGAGGTTGCGGGTGAGCTTCCAGGACTTGTTGCTGCCGTTGTCTAGCGTCCTTAGCAAGGAGCCGAAATTTTTGTAGCGGTGCTCGGCGCTTTTGGTGCTGATGACGTTGTTCAAGTGGGTCACCACCGCTCCGATGAGCGGGTCCCGTCTTCGGATGAACTGTCTACGCCGCACGTTCCTCAGCCGGATTAGCAGCTTCAGCTCGTCGGGGATGTCCTTCTTCTGAGGTAGGATCCTACGCGAAGGGATAGCGGCTTCCTCAGCTGCTTTGAGGATGGCGGTGAACTTGTCGATGGCGTCGTCGATTTTCTCCGAGCGATCTAGAGTGTTGATCCAGCTAGCGTTGAGGTCGACCTCCCGCTCGATCGAGCGAGCAAAAGTGCTCCAGTTCGCTCTGTCGAAGCATCGGACGAGTCTTCCAGCCGGGGCGACTGGAACATCAACGTCGATCGTAAAGGTGACCGGCAGATGGTCCGACGACAGTTCAACGTGCGTTATCGGCTTCGACATCTGCACCAGGTTGTTAGAGATGACCAGGTCCAACGTGGAAGGCCTCCCTCGTCCAGCGGGGCAGCGGGTGGGAGTATCCGGAGCGTGGATGTAGATGTCCTTGGACTCGTACTCTTGGTGCAGGATTTGCCCTGCTTTGTTGGCCCTGGCACAGTTCCACATCCTATGTCGCGCGTTCAGGTCACCCACCAGGAAGAATGGCCCATCGATACTGCTGAGCTGGCGGATATCGCGTCGGAGCTGGCTGAGTGTTGCTCTGCGAGGAGAACCGGGGTAGTAGACGGCAAAGATGTTAACTGGTGCCGGGTCCGTCTTGACTGTGATCCCAACAGACTCGATTGCACGGGTCGAGGTTTCCAGCTTGGAGAAGTTGATGCCGTTTCGCACCAGAAGTGCCACTCCTCCCCCTCGAGCAGCATCCGGCGAGTTACGGTCCGCGCGAACAATGGTGTAGTTTTCGTGGTACACCGAGTTGTTGAGCTGCAGCCAGGTCTCCGTGATTGCAGCGATGTCGATTTCGTGAGCTTCGAGGAAGTGGAAAAATTCCACAACCTTGTTGCGGATGGAACGGCAGTTCCAATTCATCACCTTCAGCGAGCTAAGGTTGGCCATTATAAACAAATTTGATGATGAGCTCGCTGAGGGCGAGGAATTGCATGGCCTTCGATTGGCACTTCGAAAGCCTAGTGAAGAGTTCACTGGCTAGGCACATGAACTCCTCGACGGTGAACAAGGTTGACGACTCGGGCTGGCCCTGCACGGCTTGCGAATACGAGAGCCCAGGATTCGCGATGCTGCCGAGCAGCTGGCTCAAGTCACCACCCGGTGGCCTGGGAACAGGCGCAGGAACTGCAGACACCTTCGGAAGGTTGCTTCTGCCGGCGGGACTCGTCTTCTTCTTGGCCTTCAAGTCCTGCAGGTACTTGAGGCGGGTGGGGCAACCCTTGTAGTTCGCTGTGTGGTTTTGGTTGCAGTTAGCACAACGGATTTGCGAACGGTCGTCGTTGACCACAACGTCGGCACGCGCGGGGAGTGCGCATGCGGTCGTCTGGTGGCGCTCACCACACTTCACGCACTTGGCCTCCAGATGGCAGTTTCTCATCCCGTGGCCGTATTGCTGGCACCGGAAACACTGGACGACGTCCGACTTCTTCTTGGAGTAGTGCCTCCAACGGACGATCACGTTGAACAGCGCCTTGATTTGTTGCAGCTCCTGAAGTTTCACGGTTCCCTTCTCAAACTGCAGCAGGTACAGCGCGTAATCGCCGTGCTTCGATTTCCCCAACTGGCGTACACTTGTGGGACGAAGAAACACATCTTCGAGTTCCCGCCTGACGTCTTCTACCGGAAACACTGGTAATCCGGAAAGGACGATTTTCACCGGGGTTTCGTCACTGGTCCCGTGGGTGTAGAACTGGACATTTGCCTGCTTCAAAATACTCACCACAGAAGTAAAGTGGGATTTAGTCGACACCCTGATCTGGATGTACCCTTTGTTTACCCGCAGGTGGTAATCGTCGGCGCCCAGCTGGGTTGTTGACATCAGTCGGTTCAGCGCTGGGACACTGGAACCGTGGACGAAGATTGGCGGACATCTCACCTTGGCGGGCGCGGGAGGCACATTTTTCACAACTTTACCGGTGGCATTACCACTAGCAGCACCATCACCAGCGGGCAAAATATCACCACCGCCGCCTTTGTTGACATCCTCCTGCTCGTCGCCGGAGATGTCGAAGTCCAGCATCTCGAACTGATTCGCCGTCGGGAATCCCCCGGAGGACCCCCCGGGTTGGGTCAGTGGCCGATGTTCGTTGAGCTGCAGTGCTGTTAAACGTTTAAATTAACGACGTTTAACTTAACGGAATCGTTAAAAGTTAACCTAAACGTGAACGCGAACGGAGCCTACGTTGATCTTAACGAGAACGTGAACGGAGCACGTTAATTAACGTCGTTAATTAACGCCGTTAATTAACGCGTTAATCCTTCTGAGGCTCCAACTTTGAGGGCCTGTATATCCCAAATGACAACATTTAGCGGGTTACTTCAAATTGGACTTGACTCTATAAGCTCCCGGAAGAGGTATTTGGCCATCGTGGCCACCGGTTCCGGCAACCCGGAACTTCCGGAAAACATATTTTTTACTGGTTTTATCAAGAAACAAGTATTTGAGTAAATTTTTCAAACGGATTTTTTTTGTTAATCTTAACATTGCCTGTTTTGGGTCGATTCAGGCCAACTGTGGCCACTCCAGAATCGGTTCCAATGTACCTTGTACCCAGTTCCGAAGACTGCCTTATTGAAACCCCCTACATGTAACATGTTGAACTCTGTGAAATTTAAAGCTTTCATCTGTCATAATCATGCCTATGTTTGCTGGCCAAACCGGACCACTCCGGAACCGGCTATCGTTGGCCAACATCCAAGGTTACGCCGTTTTGAAAAGTTGCTACGGAATCATGCCGACGCCTCATGACCCGACCTTGTATTGAACTTGACCTTGAATATGGAGAAAAATTATGCCTACGACCATGATTCCATGATTTTTTGTAATGCACTGCCTATTGTTTTCGGTGGTCCAGTTAAAAAACCTACAGTTGGCGTGGGTGCTTTCAGTTAGCATAGTGCAAGCAGACGCAGTCGCAAAGCACTGAATCCAAGCTATCCTGCTGCTTGTCACAGTTCTGCCGTCTCTACTTCCACCGTAACCATGGAAACCACGCTGGTTACCATGAAAACACAAACACCCACCCACCCCACGATAGGCTGCGTGGGTTGGGCTGCATGGTGGTTTCCATGGTTACGGTGGAAGTAGAGACGGCAGAACTGTGACAAGCTGTCAGTCAGATCTTAACTTCAGGGAGTCCTTGCATGACCCAGGACATCCAAACACATTAACAAAGAAGTCTACCATACTCACTGAAGCTATTCGGGTATGTGCCGGGGTCAAAAACCGTCAACCTCTGGCTTGTCACGGCGGTAGACCCGCAGATCTTAACCCCAGAGAGTCCTTGGATGACTCAGGACTTTCCAACACATTAGCAAAGTAGCCTACCATACTCTCTGAAGCTATTCGGGTATGTGCCGGGGTCAAAAACCGCCGACCTCCTGCTTGTTACGGCGGTAGACTCACCGGTCTTTACTCCAAGGGGTTCTCGGATGACTCAGAACATCCCAATAAATTGTTACAACAATGCACTGTAACCTATCATACTACTGAAGCAGTCTGGGTAGTATCCGTTGTCCGTTGTCGACTTGTTTCTTTGGTAAGCCTGTTGCAAAACATTCCCGGATGTTTCGGATGAACTAGAACATCCTAGGTTTTCCAAAACTATGCTAAAATGTGTTAATAATAAAATTAAACGAATTACAATTGGGTAATTCTCCGCCAACTCACACAGCAGTTGCCCCGACCCCTCTTCGATTTGCGTGAAACTTTGTCCTAAGGGGTAACTTTTGTCCCTGATCACGAATCCGAGGTCCGTTTTTTGATATCTCGTGACGGAGGGGCGGTACGACCCCTTCCATTTTTGAACATGCGAAAAAAGAGGTGTTTTTCAATAATTTGCAGCCTGAAATGGTGATGAGATAGAAATTTGGTGTCAAAGGGACTTTTATGTAAAATTAAACGCCCGATTTGATGGCGTACTCAGAATTCCGAAAAAACGTATTTTTCATCGAAAAAAAACACTAAAAAAGTTTTAAAAATTCTCCCATTTTCCGTTACTCGACTGTAAAAAATTTTGGAACATGTCATTTTATGGGAAATTTAATGTACTTTTCGAATATACATTGACCCAGAAGGGTCATTTTTTCATTTAGAACAAAATTTTTCATTTTAAAATTTCGTGTTTTTTCTAACTTTGCAGGGTTATTTTTTAGAGTGTAACAATGTTCTACAAAGTTGTAGAGCAGACAATTACAAAAAAATTGATATATAGACATAAGGGGTTTGCTTATAAACATCACGAGTTATCGCGATTTTACGAAAAAAAGTTTTGAAAAAGTTGGTCGTCGTCGATCATGGCCGTTCATGGTCACCCGCGACAGACACGGACGACGAAACAAAGAGAAACGCAAAAAGTAACTTTTTCAACCCGCTAAATGTTGTCATTTGGGATATACAGGCCCTCAAAGTCGGGGCATCAGAAGGATTAACGCGTTAATTAACGGCGTTAATTAACGACGTTAATTAACGTGCTCCGTTCACGTTCTCGTTAAGATCAACGTAGGCTCCGTTCGCGTTCACGTTAATTTTAACGATTAACGGACGCGTTAACGTTAATTAACGTTTAACAGCACTGTTGAGCTGGTCTGATATCGATGAGATACCGCCGGTGGAATTTCTTCGGTGGCGTCTCGAAGATGGCGGCGTCATCACTTTTTCCTTCTGCTGTTTGCGGGCCTTCTTGTAGTCCACCCGCTGCAGGATCTGCGATGCACTGTCCCGGCCGGAATCGCCTTCGCCGGGCAGCGGCGGCGGCTTGGGCTGCTTTCGTTTCCCCAGGGTGCTGGTGAACACACCGGGAGCACCAATAAATTAACTTTTCGCGAGAGCTAGGATTTGACGACGATGTTTACACGTCGACGGTGACAGCTCGAATGATTCTAAACTTTTAATGTTTCAGATTTTGTAAATATTTGAATTTTTTTGCTTTGTGGGAAAATTGTTAATGGATTCGAAATTTTGCTATAACAATTGGTGCATGATGCAAACCTATAGGTTAAAGTTGACAAATATTGAGAGGGTAAGGCTTTCGGATATCTCACATCGCTCCGAGAACAAAGCTTATTTTCAGCAGGAGAGATTCCCGTCCTGGATTCGTTTTAATTGGACACACATTTTGCTCCACACAGTGAATTATTCGCTATTAGAGAAGTTTTTAAAATGGAAAATGCACACGAACTTACTTAACCGATGAAGTTCATCACGACCAGATGGAGAATGACGTGCGCAAAGATAAAGTCGGCGAATCCTCGTTCCGGTGAGATTCCAAAGAACTGGGCTTTGTTCTGCGGGTTGGACTGCAGCCGGAGGCAAACTGAAACGACGAATTGTTTGATTAAAACCACTTTTCTGTTAATATGTAATAAGGTCGAACTCACCTCCCAGCACGAAGCAGCTGACGGTGCAGATGAACCCGGCCAGGAACGAGTTGAACGGAAAAGTTCCAACAAGGCAGCAGTAAACAAACTGCGTGATGCCGGTCAGCAAAATGTACAGCAAGTAGGCGTCCACGATTTTCAGCTTCTTGGGGGTGTTGTTGGTGTACTCATCGTAGAACTTGGTCAGCACCGACTTGATGTTGGTCATTTTGGGGAGAGTGGGAGTTGGCTTTTGGGAACCGGAATGTGCACAAAATCGGGTTGAAACCGGAGAATCGACGTCGGGCGGATCGGCGAATCGCAAACGGGACACGTAGAATGGACACGATCGATACTTTTGACGTTTGGAGGCGTATTTGACAAACGGCAGAGCTGGGCGGTATTTTTCAAAGTGCAACGGCAGTGATGCCAAAAAGAAGGTGATGCCAAATTTTAAAAGATTTGTTTTTTTTTTAAATAAATAATTTCTAGAGTTTTTTTTGAATAGGTCCTATAAACATATGAAAGACAATAGTTTATAGGACCTTTTCAAAACAAACTCGAGATTTTATTTATCTTTTTCAGGTTTTATTTCAGAGCGGATTCGTTAATTCAAATTTCGCTACTTCGATTGTCCGCTGATTCGAATGCCCGCTCATTCGAACGTATTCGAATTAAAAAGCACTCAACCTTAAACACCAGTTGTCAAACTGATGTTGAAGTTCCAACACCATTGTTCGGCAATTTCCACGCGTGGTTTCAAGCTTTTGACAGCTGTCAATCGTTCCAATCAGCGAATTTGGATTCGCTCATTCGAATGCAGTTCCATTCGAATTAGTGAATCCGCTCTTTATCTCAGCACTCCTGACAATCAAGCAAAACAATGTAAATGGGCTAATATCTGTAGGAATCTAACC